>NW_024044843.1:988703-1288703 GCF_015852505.1 Tachyglossus aculeatus | reverse complement strand
GAAAGACCTTAATTCTAATAGCTCCACCACTTGTCTGCTGTGTGACCTTGGACAAGCCACTTCACTTCTCTGTGCCTCAGGTTGTCTTATCTGTAAAATGGAGATTAAGACTGTTAGCCTCATGTGGGACATGGGCTATGCAAAACCTGATGAGCTCGTATTAACCCCAATGCTTAATACAGTGCCTAACTCATAGTAAGCATTTGGTACCATTAAAAAAATCCTGATAAATGGAATTGAATAAATGGTAGATCTATCGATTTTACTATTCAAGGAGATTATTTTTTTCTTTTGGAATTACAAGAATACTTTCCTTGAGCTCTCTTGCATACAGATAATTACTAGATGTCACTTCACTTATGGTTTTGTTTCAAAAATCAAACCCATAATTGGATTTTCAGACATGGACAGCACCTGTTTAAATACAAATAAGGGACAATTCCCTAGAAGAACAGGGTAGTGATCCTGGAAATGGGAGTGGATCAGGAGCAGAGGAACTTGTCTGTGAGATGAAAAATCAACCTAACCTTCAACTTCCAGGAGCTCCTAAATATTCTTTTCTGATCTTCTCTTCAAACTTTTAAAATAAAACAATAGAACATTAATACATATCAATAATTCTGTAATGCTACAAAAGATTGCCTTCATGCTCTGCAAAGAGTAAGGCCTCAATCACTACCATTAATTGATGGAGAAAATGCTCAATTTTACTTGTTGATGTCTTGGTATTTCATTTCTTCCTGGCCTGAGTTCTTACTGTTGTTGTCTATTTTAATTCTGAGAACCAGGACCGGGACTATGACACTTCTCCATGGTCTTTCCAAGAGCCCAGAATATTCCATGCATTCAGTGAGCCCTCAGCAAATGATAAAGATGGGAATGTGCCAAGTAATAGTGCCTGAGCAAAGTCATTGATTTTACACCTCAATAAAAAAGTCAACTTCACAAATCAGAGCCTCTCAGATCCTGGGGAGATATCATTTTACCCAGAATTCTCTTCAGAGCACTTTTCACCTCTTGATTCCTCAGACTGTAGATCAGGGGATTAAGCCTGGGAGTGAAGATTGAATAAGAGAAAGAAAACAGCTTTTTGGTCTCAGGAGAGTAGGAGGCTTTCACTTGGAAATAAGTCAAACCCGCAGACCCAAAGAACAGTGAGACCACAATGAGATGGGATGAGCAGGTGGAGAAGGCTTTGCGACGGCCCTCGACGGAGGACTGCTTCAGGATGGTGACGAGGATGCTGACAGAAGATACAATAATCGCTCCAAAGGGGAGCGTCAGGATGATAACAGCCATGGCTACACTGTATATCTCAAATGCGAAACTGTCCGTGCATACCAGGTCTAAGAGGGGAGGGCTATCACAGAGAAATGATTAATTACATTAGGCCCACAGAAGGACAGTGAAAACATCATTGTAGTCCGTATTGTTGCCATGGGAATCCCTAATAGCCAGGAAGCCAGGGCCAGCTGCAGACAGAACCTTCAGTTCATGATGAGTGAATAGTGGAGCTTATCACAGATGACAGCATGTCTGTCATAAGCCATCGTTGTCAGGATCCAACCCTCTGTGGACCTGAAAAAGAAGGCAAAATACATCTGGGCTGCACATCCATCAAAGGAAATACTTTTAACCTTAGACAGGAAATTGGTTAGCATTTTGGGAATGATGACAGTGGTGTAGCCGATATCCACAAGGGACAGGCTCCTGAGGAAAAAGTACATGGGGGTTTGAAGGGCAGGGTCCACAGTGGAGACCAACACTAAGAGGGAGCTTCCTATCAAGGTTATTAGGTATACTAAAAGTAAAATCATTAACAGGATGACTTGAAATTCATGGAGATTGGAGAAACACAAAAGAATTAATTCAGTTACAGGTGACTGATTGTCTTCCCTCAATCACATTTTTTTTGGAAATGTAAGTACAGGAATATCTGGGTCCAAAATACATCTTCTCCATTCAGGAAAAAAACTAAGTAGCAATTTTTTCAGAGTCCAGGTCTTCCCTATGAACATATTCTCAGAATGAACTTGGGTAGCTTGTTTGGTCAAGAATCGAGGAGGTGATCATAACATTATATATATGGTGTCTAGGTTCTCAGTGTCCAGAAGCAAGTTCAGGAGACGGGGGAAGTAGTGAAGCTAGGCAATATTAAAAATTCTGCAAAGGAATAAAGAGTTTCATTTTACCATCACTTTGCTATTAATGTTTATCATTATTGAATCCACGTTTTTCCCACCACACTACGTATTATCATCTTTATAGAACCTAAGCCTGCTGGGGGAATTAAATAATCACAGATTCTCTGCAGGGAACAAAGCAGCCCCATCCATGACTCCCTCATATAAATTTATTCAACTTCTGGTCACACAAACATACCCCCACAAACAGATCTACACCCCCACCCACATAACCAACTGTACACAAACACAATTACACACATGCACACAGCCTGCGTGGTCATGTGCCCAACAATGACTGGGTGAAAATTTTTCACACAAAACAACAACCAAAAATCTACCCACTCATCCGTACTCGCTTTTTTCTCTCAAGCCCCATCCATAGGGAAGTAGTGTTGTAATTTTAGCAGTTTGGGGATTTTTTGTATGGTATTTAAGCACTTTGTGCCGGGCACTGTTCCAATCTCTGGGGCAGATACAAACTAATCAGGTTGGACACAGTCCATGTTCCACATGGGGTTCACTTTATCCCCATTTTATGAATGAAGTCGCTAAGATATAGAGAAGCCAAGTGACTTTCCCAAGATCACACAGCAGAAAAGTAGCAGATGGTTTGGAACTCGATGGTCCCAAAAGAAAAAGATATTTTTCTTCTTCTTCTTAGGTACCTGGAAATCCTTCCATACTTCTCCTTTCTTCACGTTTGTTAGATACAGGAAGAACAGGTGCTATCAACAGGATCGTGGGGTGGAAAGGAATAGTTCAAAATCAGGGAACCAAGAAAATTATTTTAAATCCGTAGAGTCTTACTCTTTCCATAACAAAGGTTTATTGTTGTCTTGATTTTTTTTTATGTAGGATTTTATTTTTGAATAACTTTAGTGAAGTGAAAGAGAAGAATAAAACAAAAGCCCAAATGTATCTCGAGACTCCTTCCCTTGATAACCCTGTAGTTTGTAAGGATCAGTTCTGTTTTCTAAAAGCAGTTTAGTTGTTTATATGTATCTGAAACATGGCATCGCTAATTAAATGGCCAACTGTGTGGTAGTCTAGCTAAACTAAAAGCCCTGGGTAGTTTTATCTGGCCCTCCAAAATGAAGGAGTTTCTAAAAGTTTTAGGATGCTTTCTGTTCACGTGCCATGAGGAATAGTTTATTTTATTGGGCATAAAATAGATTCGGGAAACAAATTTCCACATACCTGCCTCCTTCTCGCCATCCCTTTGCCCTAGAAAGAGCCCTTATGACCTAACTACTGGGTAATTTTAACAACTTTATTCATCATCCCCTATTGTCCCTCTGCCCCCAGTCCAATCGCATATTACACAGAACGGCAAGTCTCTTCTCTTCCACACATTGGATGGTGGCACTTCTTTATAGACTGTGAGCCCGTTTTTGGTTAGGGATTGTATCTATCTGTTGCCAAATTGTACTTTCCAAGAGCTTAGTACAGTGCTCTGCACACAATAAGTGCTCAAAAATACGATTGAATGAATGAATGAATCAGTGGAAGTCGACAGGAACTCAACAATAATATCAAGTGAAATATTTTCTTTGTGGACTTCACAACTCTCTGCTGTCTTCCTCCTAGGTCTTTCTCTCCACTCAACCCAAGGAAATCTGTGCACTATTATAATCCTTCCCACTTAATTTTTTCCCCAAACCAGACTTTAGCCACTTCTTCAAGCCCTACAAATTCCAACACCTCATGAGCTCTTCCCACAATACCCCTCACCTCACCGTCCACTCAACTTGAGCATTTCTGTTAGTTGTATATATAAACACCTAGTTCACCTTACCTAGTGTTGTAAGATGTTCATGCTTGTCTACTGGACTTATCTCCTCTATTAGATTGCAAAATCCTGTGAGGAAAGAACCACATTTTATCCTTCCTTTGTTATTCAACATACAGTGCCTGGAAGAGGGCATTGCTCATAGTTGGAACTCATCAAACACTGTTGCTAATCAATCATATTTATTGACCACTTATTGTGTGCTGAGGACTATACTAAGCATTTGGGAGAGTACAATATAACAGACTTGGAAGGCATGTCTCCTGCCCACACGGTGCTTACAGTCTAGAGGAACTTGATAGTATTGTCTCATCCATCCTCCCAACCTCCCTGTGAGATTCAAGAGAGTTCAAGAAATAGGAAAGAGGAAAAAGGGAAAGTGAGAGATCGAGGATTGGAAGACAAATCTCCCATTGTCTAGACATGTGTCCTTTCTCCACTATTTACTAACACATGGTGAACGCTTTATTGAGTAATTTACCTGCCTCTTGAAGGAGGTTGTTCTTCCCCGGTTGATTTGAAAGGCTGAGGTTCTGGATGACAAGGCCTTTTTGAAATTTTGGGGTGACCCCTGAGAGGTGGTCCCCAGGTCATTAATTACAACAAAGGGAGTCATGGGATAGTTTATTATTCTTTTGTTTACCTTTATTTATAGAAATATGGAAAACTTCATTAGGATAAATCATGCTTATCGGATGCTTGAATGTTTTACACTTAAAAGATGTTGTGAAATCGTTGAATTTTTAATTGTGCACTTTGGGAGTTAAGCGTAAAATGTGTTTGCCTGAACTTTTTTAGGGATTTGGATTTTTCAAAAGCCTTGCCTTCAAAGTCTGCTCATCTAAAAGGAAAACATCATCTGAATTGTTGCCTGAATTTAAGACAGGTAGATAACTGTTGGAATTCTTCATTGTATTCATGTTAGACATACTGCATAAATTGTAAAACTAAATCCTCGATAGGATTTTTCCTGATGCTATTTTCATATCTGTGTTTGAATGTTTGGTGACTGGGTGAAATAAAAATCGCTCAGGGTGTGTTAGGCATTGTAGATTTCTTAATATTATGTTTAATATTAGCTGTTCATTCACTACTGAACTTTCCTTTAGTTGATTAAGGACAGACGTTGACTTTCCCATAGATTGTAAGCTCCTTGTGGGCAAGGATCATATCTACCAATATTATTGATTTGTACTTTCCCCAATTACCTAGTACAGTGCTCTGCACAGAGTACATGCTCAATAAAAACCACTGATTGATTATGAAATTTTAATTTTTACAGGCAAAAGAGATATGGAAATCACCAGTAATACTCGGATTACAATGGCTGCAGGAGTGGGCTCTAAAGGTAGACATTTATTAATAATAGTAATAATATTAATATTGGTATTTGTTAAGTGTTTTCTATGTGCCAGGCACTGTATTAAGTGCTGGGGTGGATACAAGTAAATTGGGTTGAACACAGTCCCTGTCCCACATAGGGCTCATAGTCTAATTCCCAATTTTACAGATGAGGTAACTAAGGCAGAGAGAAGTCAAGTGACGTCTAAAATCACACAGAAGACAAGTGGCAGAGTGGGATTAGAACTCATGACCCTCTTACTCCCAGGTCTCTGCTCTATCCACTACGCCATGTTGCTTCCCCTAATTAGCATCACATTTAACATCAAAAGGTTTTAGTGTTCTCTTCTAATGACTAGTGTTAGTTCCTAAAGCAAAAGAAATTATATCTCTCACTGTACAAAAATTAAGCCCTGAAGTACATGTTTATTGTTCACCTGAGCCAATCACCCCTCTAGGCAAGTGAAAGTAATTCCTAGCTTTTTCTGTTATTAAATCCCTCCCAATAGATTGAATTCTGGGAGCTGAAGACGTTAGTACATCTAAATGTGGCATGCTGCAGTCATGATTCCATTGGTTAGTCACAAGTCCTAATGCCAGCATTGATCTGTGTTGCCAACCAAAACTGAACAGACTCAAGCGTGGAGCTCATTTTGGGCAATATGCTTTTATACTGTTATACTGTCTGTCCCCACCCCCACAAGCGCTTAGTACAGTGCTCTGCATACAGTAAATGCTAATTATATATGATTGTTGGGTGCCTTCCCCCCTACAACTTCAGGTTTGATGTGAAAAAGGAAATGAATCAATTGTAGATCATCCATGCATGTGGTGGCATTGATAATTTGAAATCATGATATACCCAATCTACCTTGAATAATTTAGCATTGACTAGACATTTGGCCCCCTATTAATATGATTTGATTGTAAAGACATTTTCTGATTTTTTATGGTATATGTTATGCATTACATATGTGTGAGACACCATTCTTAGTGCCAGGGAATATACAGGATACTCAGGTTGGACACTGTCCAAGCTTGATTGCCTATCATGTCACTTATTTTCCAATCAATCTGCTACATGATCTCAAGCAAAGTCTGTTTTCAATCTCCTGAACAACAAGCTTGTGGCTTCTTTCTTTCATTCATTATCCCTCTGAATTTTTGGTTTCCTGTCTCTCTTTGGTGCCCTTCCCTTCAGGCCTACATGTTCATGTTTTGCTAACTGACCAATGTCAGTGTGAGGTTGCACAATAGGTACGTTGCTCTTGATTGTTTCACTTTTTATTGATTAGTTTTGATTAGAGTGAATGGTAAATATCAATTACAATCTTTTCAGGTTGTAATACCAGGCTTCTGGGCTAACTTGGAACTCAGGGAGTTTCTTAATAAGTCCTTATTAACTCATTGTCTAAGAAACCTCAGACTTCAAACGGATCATATAATATCTCCCAGGACAGAGACCTACCCGAGATGCTGAGATCTCTCCTCTGAGAAGCTGGCAAGTGACAAACTGGCATGGACCATTGAACATCCCCAGGGGAAGAGATCTGCTTGAGGACACAGATCTCTCTGCACAGAGGCCACAAACCAGAGGGTACCATCGAACTTTGCCTGGGACAGGGACCTGCCTGAGGACACTGAGATTTCTCTTCTGAGCAGCCACAAACCAGTGTGGACCATCAACCACTGCCCAGAACAGAGACTGGCCTGAGGACACTGAGATCTCTCTGCTGAGTGTACACAAATCAGCAAAGAATTTCGAACATCTCCCGGGACAGAGAACAGCCCAAGAATCCTGAGATCTCTCCCTGGAGAGGCCTTAGCCTGTGAACACCATCTACCATCACTGAGGACATAGACCTGCCCAAGGACTCTTAGATCTGTCCATCAAAAGGCCACAAACCATCATGGACAAACAAACATTGCCCAGGAAAAAGATCTGCCCCACCTCCAACTTTCTGAACCACTGTGATTCCTTTCTCAAACTCCTTTTTCTCCACCCCTACATTTATCATCGGGGAATTCAAAATCCACATAGATGTGTTCCTGACAACATTTTCTACTGCCCGCTTTCTATCACTTCTAAACTCTACTCACCTCCTGTTCCACCCCAGTTCACCCACTCATTGACACAGATTTTACACACATTTGATCTCATCAACTCTAGTCACTGTACAAGTTCTACCCTTACCAAAGGTGAAATGTCTCTCTCTGACCAGAGCATCTTCACCTGTCTTCTCTCCCACACACTTCATACCAACAAATCTGTCCTGTTCCCCTACAGAAATCTCCAGTGTTTTGACTTTGTCCAATTTTCTCGAGTCATCATGCCCCATTTAGTCTCCACAGAAAAACTACCGTCCCTTGATGACCAAATGGACAACCTCAAAACCACCCTCTCTACTCAACTTAACTCAATTACTCTGGACTCTCCTTGCTATTAACCTTTTTGATTTGATTTGACTGACCCTTAGACAATTCATCCTTCTGCTGTGGACATCATCTGCCTATTTTATGGTTGCTTCTTCATGTTAATTGTCAACTGCCCTCTATGATGTTATCACCTGTCTATTTTATTACTGCTATCCAATGTTAATTGTTAACTGCTCTCTGTGATGTCATCATCTGCTTATTTTATTTCTGTCGCATGTTAATTGTTAACTGCTCTCCGTGTTGTCATCTGCTTATTTTGTTATTGCTATCACATTACCTGTTAACTACTCTCTGTGACATCATCATCTACATATTTTATTATTGCCACTGCAATACTGCTACTGCATGTTAATTGTTAACTACTTGCTGTGCTGTTATTTACCTTGCTGACCTCACCATGAACTATCAATTTCTCTGCTCCCATCTGCCCTTCCCAGTCCTCACCTTCGCCTTCCCCTCTCCCATCTAGCTCTTTCCCTCCCTCTCCCCTGCCCCCACCCCCTTCCCAGAATCCTTCTGTGCCAACACCAACACACAACCCCTCCATTCTAACGCCCTCCCTCCCCCCCCCGCCCCATCCTATCCCAGTTCTCCTTTGTCATCGCCACCCGACTTGCCCCTCTCCCCACCCAGGCCCCGCCAACTCATTCTAATCCAAACACTCCCAACCCCTCGCACCCTTCCCCCTCGGTATCCCCTCCCTCCACAGCTGCTGCCAAGTGTGGCTTTCGGGAACCCCCGCTCCATTATAGGTAAGCTCCCTTTTATCCTTGACCTGTTCCTTTCCAGCTCTCTACTTCTCCGCGCCCTAACCAAAACTTGGCTCACCCCGAATGACACGGTCCCATCTGCTGCTCTCTCCAGCGGAGGCCTCTTCTTCTCCCACTCCCCTATACTCAACGGAAATGGAGGAGGTGTTGGCTTCCTTCTCACACCACAATGTCGCTTTCACAGTATCCCTCCTCCCCCTTCCCTTTCCTTCCCCTCCTTTGAAGCCCATATTAATCGCCGCTACCACTCCCTCCAGATTCTTCTAGCTGTCATCCACCTCCCCCCTGGCCCTATCTCCAACTTTTTTTAAACGGTTTTGACCCCTTTCTCACCTTCCTTCTCTCCTTTTCCATGCCCACTCTGATCCTTGGAGACTTCAACATCCACATGTATGTCTCTGGTGACTCCTCTGCCACTCGCCTTTTATCTCTCCTTGATGATGCCAACCTCCTGCTCCACCACACCTCGCCCACTCACCAACTTGGTCACACCCTCGACTTCATCATCTCCTACCGCTGCACTATCTCCACCCTCACCAGCTCTGAAATCCCTCTCTCTGATCATAACCTTCTCACCTGCCTCTTCATTCATACTCCTAACCCCTGTAAATCTATATTACTGCGCCACAGAGACTTCCACTCTCTCGACACAATCCAACTTTCTCAGCGCATCACACCCCACCTCGCCTCCGTATGCTCCCTACCCACTCTTGATGAGCAAATTATTGCTCTCTCCTGCACCCTCTCTACTCAACTCTCTTGCTCCCCTTCCCCTTCGCCGCTCTCACATCACTAATCTACAGCCTTGGATCACTGCCACTGTCCGCCCCCTTCGCTCTTATGCTCGAGCTGCTGAACGCTGCTGGCGAAAGTCTAAATACCAAGCCAAACTTGTTCACTTTAAGTTTATCCTTTCGTGCCTTAACTCTGCCCTCTCCTCTGCCAGGCAAAACTCTTTTTCCTCCCTTATTGACACCCATGCCTGTGAACCCCGTCAGATCTTCTGTACATTTAACTCTCTTTCTCAGGCCCCCTGGTCCTCCCCCTCCTCCATCCTTCACCCTCAACGATCTGGCCTCCTACCTCATTAGCAAAATTAACTGCATCTGGTCTGAGATCCCCAAAGTCACCCCTCCCCTTTCTCCACCCCCCTGATCTCAACCCCCTCTGCTACTCTCCCATCCTACCCAGCAGTATCTTCAGATAAGATCTCCTCCCTCCTCTCAAATGCTGCTCCATCCACCTATGCTTCAGACCCCATTCCCTCTCATTTTATGAAATCTCTCGCCCCTTCCCTCCTCTCCTCCTTAACTTCCATCTTCAACGGCTCACTCTCCACTGGTTCCTTCCCCTCTGCCTTCAGACATAGCCACGCCTTCCCCATCCTAAAAAAAACCCTCTTGACCCCACCTCCCCTTTTAGTTATCGCCCTATCTCCCGCCTACCCTTCCTGTCCAAACTCCTAGAATGAGTCTTCTACACGTGCTACTTCGAATTCCTCAATTCAAAACCTCTTTTTGACCCCCTCCAATCTGGCTTCAGTCCCCTACACTCCACCGAAACTGCCCTCTTAAAGGTCAGCAATGACCTCCTTCTTGCCAAATCCAATGGCTCCTAATCTATCCTAATCCTCCTCGAAGTCTCAGTTGCCTTCGACACTGTGGATTACCTCCTTCTCCTCAACACGATATCCAACGTTGGCTTCACAGACTCTGTCCTCTCCTGGTTCTCCTTTTATCTCTCTGGCCATTCATTCTCAGTCTCCTTTTCGGGCTCTTCCTCCCCTCCATCCCCTTACTTTAGAGGTTCCTCAAGGGTCAGTTCTTAGTCCCCTTCTGTTCTCTAACTACATTCACTCCCTTGGTGAACTCATTCGCTCCCACAGCTTCAACTATCATCTCTACGCTGATGACACTGAAATCTATATCTCCACCGCTGCTCTCTCTCCCTCCCTCTAGGCTCGTATCTCCTCCTGCCTTCAGGACATCTCCATCTGTATGTCTTTCCGCGATCTAAAATTCAATGTGTCCAAGACTGAACTCCTTATCTATCCTCCCAATCCCTGTCCTCTTCCTGACTTTGCCAATACTGTAGACGGCACTACCATCCTTCCCGTCTCACAAGCCCGCAACCTTGGTGTCATCCTTGACTCCTCTCTCTCATTCACCCCAGACATCCAATCTGTCACCAAAACCTGCCAGTCTCACCTCCACAACATCGCCAAGATCCGCCGCTTCCTCTCCAACCAAAGCGCTACCTTGTTGGTTCAATAGCTCATCCGATCCCGACTGGATTACTGCATCAGCCTCCTCTCTGATCTCCCATCCTCCTGTCGGTTCCCCACTTCATTCTATACTTCATGCTGCTGCCCGGATCATTTTTGTACAGAAACGCTCTGGGCATGTCTCTCCCCTCCTCAAAAATCTCCAGTGGTGGCAAGTCATCATACGAATCAAGCAAAAACTCCTCACTCTCAACTTCAAGGCTCTCCATCACCTCTCCCCCTCCTACCACACCTTCCCTCTCTCCTTCTACAGCCCAGCCCGCACCCTCCACTCCTCTGCCGCTAACCTCCTCACTGTGCCTCGTTCTCACCTGTTCCTCCATCAACCCCCGGCCCACATCTTTCCCCTGGCCTGGAATGCCCTCCCTCCACACATCCGCCAAACTAGCTGTCTTCCTCCCTTCAAAGCCCTACTGAGAGCTCACCTCCTCCAGGAGGTCTTCCCAGACTGAGACCCCTTTTTCCTTTTCTCCTCCACATCGCACCCCACCCTACCTTCTTCCCCTCCCCACAGCACTTGTACATATTTGTAAAGATTTATTACTCTATTTAGTTTACTTGTCCATATTTACTATTCTATTTATTTTGTTAAGGATGTGCATACAGGTATAATTCTATTTCTTCTGGCGATTTTGACACCTGTCTACATGTTTTGTTTTGTTGTCTGTCTCCCCCTTCTAGACTGCGAGCCCACTGTTGTGAAGGGACCGTCTCTATATGTTGCTGACTTGTACTTCCCAAACGCTTAGTACAGTGCTCTGCACATACTAAGTGCTCAATAAATGCAATTGAATGAATAAATGAATCAACCAATCAATCTCATACCACTATCTCACTGTTCTGAATCACCCACAGTACACTTCCATCACACCAGTGTATGAGCCACAGAGCACAGAGTCACAGAGCACTGTTGGAGGAAATCTAGATATTAGGCCTACCTCGTCCACCTCAGGTTCATCCTTGGGGGCTTTAACTCTGCCCTGCAAAATAATTTCTAATTCTTTATTGACACCCCTGCCCATTGTCCTCACCATTTATTCCAGACTTTTAACCCCCTCCTCTCCTTGCCTCCCCCATCCCTTGCCCCTGATGACCTGGCCACCTAATGTATCGAGAAAATTGTGATCTCCCTTAAACCTCCACTTGGTTTAAGTACCTGGGGCTCCTTCCGGACAGGGAATGGTTTAGCCTACTCTCTTGTGTTGGACTCTCCCAAGTGCTTAGTACCGTGATCTGCAAATAGCAAGGACTCAGTGAACCCCATCGACGATGATGATGATGTGGGCAAATCTGATCTTTTTGAAGACAACATCTCCCTGGGACTGGGTTGATCCCACCGCTCCCAGAGTTGTGAGGTTTTGGAGGGTTTGCTTCCGGTGGAGCTGAGTAGGGCACTCCCTTTGACAGGCCAGACACCCTGGCACATAGACTATTTGATATTTGCCCCAAATTCATATCACTTACATATCTGCAATTTTAATTTATTTGTATTGATGTCTATTTTCCCCCTTTCTAGACTGTAAGCTCGTTATGGGCAGGGAATGTCACTGTTTATTGTTGCATTGTACTCTCACAAGTGCTTAGTACAGTGCTCTGTAAACAGTAAGCTCTAAATAAATACGACTGAACTTACGAGCCCCCCGACCCTCCTCAGTCCCTCCCCCCTCCTGCCCCATCTTCAATCTTTCTCAGTAGTATCTCAAGAGGGAAGATCTCCTTTCTCTCAAAATCCATTCCCTCCACTTGCACATCTGCCCCCATCCCTTTGTACCTTATCAAAGCACTTGCCTCCTCCTTTCTTCCCTCCCTGACTGCCACTTCAACTGCTCACTCTCTAATAGCTTCTTCCCCACTGCTTTCAAACATGTTTATTCATGTCTCCCCATCCTAGAAAAACCCTCCTTTAATCCACTGCTTTCTCCAGTTATCACCCCATCTCCCACTATTCCTTTCCAAACTCCTTGATCACATTGTATACAACCATCGTTTCAAATTCCTCTTTTCCAATTCCCTCTTTGACCCCCTCCCAACTGGCTTCCCTCCCCTCCACCACCCTTTCAAAGATCACAGATGATCTCATTTTTGTCAAATCCAACAGCCTCTATCCCGTCCTAATTCTCCTCTGCCTTTCAGCTATAGTCAACAGTGTCCCCTTCTCCTTGGTTTCATTGACAATGTTCTCCCCTGATTCTCCCTCTATCTCTCAGGTGGCTCATTCTCAGTCTCCTCTGCCTCTCTCCCCCTAATTGCCTCTATCCCTCATGTTTCAATTCTACATCTCCTTCTATTCTCCATCTACACCCACTTCCTTGAAGAACTCATTTGCTCCACCGGCATCAACTACCATCCCCGTGTGGATGATTCCCAAATCTATATCCCTAGCCATGATCTCTCTCTCTCTCTCTCTCTGCAGTTTTGCATTTCATCCTGTACTCAAGACATCTTTACTCGGTTGTCTTGGCATCAAACTCTACATGTCCAAAACAGAACTCTTTATCTTCTCAACCAAACTCTGTCCTCCCAGTGACTTTCACATCACTGTAAACAACACCATCATCCTTCCTGTCCCACAAGCCCAGAATCTTGGCATTACCCTTGAATATTCTCATTCAACCCACATATTCAATTCATCACTGAATCCTGTCAGTTCTACCTTCACCGCATCACTGAAATCCTCCTTTCCCCTCCATCCAAACTGCTACAACATTCATCCAAGCACTTATCCTAGCCCAGCTTGATTACTGTATCAGCTCCCTTGCTGACCTCCCTGATTCCTGTCTCTTCTTACTCTAGGCCACACTTCACTCTGCTCCCTAGATCATTTTGTATGAAAACATTCAGTCCATGTTTCCCCACTCCTCAAGAACTTCCAGTGGTTGTCCATCCACCTCTGCAAGAAATAAAAAGTTCTCACCATTGGCTTCAAAGCATTCATTCACCTTGCTCCCTTCTACCTCACCTCACCATTCTTCTACTACAATCCAGCTCGTACACTTCACTCCTCTAATCCTAAAATAGGCACCATGCCTCGATCACATCTATTTTGTCACCAACCTCTCATCCACATCCTGCCTCTGACCTGGAACAACCTCCCTCTTCATATCCAAGACAAGGCTACTCTCACCACCTTTAAAGTCCTATTAAAGGCATTTCTCCTCCAAGAGACCTTCTCTGCCTAAGCCCTCAATTCCTCCTTTCCCACTCCTGCATCATCCTGATTTGCTCCATTTATTCACCTCCCTGCCTCAGCTTCACAGCACTTAGGTACATTTATTTACACTAGTGTCTGTCTCCCCATCTAGACTGTAAGCTCACTGTGGGGAGGGAATGTTTCCATTATATTGATATACTGTAATCTCCAAAGTTCTTAGTACAGTGCTCTGCACACAGTAAGTGCTTAATAAATACGAGTGATTGATTGACTTAGTAAACTGAATGAATTTATCACAAAGTGTGATTACTTTGTCATTATTTAAATCATCATTAAGTCAAAATGGATTCTTCCCTAACATTCTATCTAGTATCCTAATAAAATCTCATTGTGCAATAAACAAGAAGATGGATACAGAGGGAAGGGAATCTGAAAGACTGGGAGAAGAGTCATTTGCCTTTTACCCTCTATTCATTCAATCTTATTTATTGAGCACTTACTGTGTGCAGAGCACTGTACTAAGCGTTCTACTTGGAAGCACATTGAACAGGAAATTTGAGAAGTTCTCCAAATGGTTCTAGATGAAAAGAAGTCCCATTACTGAGGAGAAAAGTATTTCTTTCAATATTACCAGCAATATTCAGCTTGAGTTTATGAGACACAGAAAAGGCTAGGCTAGTGCCCATGCTATTTACCCCAATCTGTAGCATCTGTTGTAGATATCATATCGCAGCAGTGCAGAGACATGGGAAAATCTCCAAGGCTGAAACAACTTTAAAAGGGTAACCAAAAAACTCGTGCCGGGTTTCACATGTCAGCCAAAGAATTAGTACTTCATGTGGCCTCTGGCTCTTGCCCCAACCTCCTATTTTGAGGCCGCAAAACTTCAGCAGGTAAGAAGCAGAGTGGTTACCAGTTCATGAAAGAACTCATGCAGATTCATGGGAATACTACTACTGCCAATAGTAATAAGAATGATAATAATAATTGTGATATACCTTGTGGCAAGTACTGTACTAAACGCTTGGGAACATTCAAGGAAATCAGTTTGTATACAATCCCTGTCCCACTCAGCAGAACCAGGAGAGGACAGTGTCAGTGAAGTTGAGATAGCATAATGTTTCCAGGAGAAGGAGGTTGTCAACAGTAGGAGGAATATCAGGAATTGAGCATCCATTTTACAGAGTAAAGTGAGGCACAGAGAAGTTCAATGCATTGACAAAGGTCACCCAGCAGGCAAGCCAGGATTACAACTCAGGGCTTCCAGCTTCCAGGCCTGTGCTCTTGCCTTTATGCCACATTGCTTCTCTAAGCTACCCCTCCATGGCTGCCTCCATCTATGTACACCAAATGATATCTGGGACGCCGGGAAGTTGGTCTGAGACCAGTACTATGGACTTTCTTTCATTCATTCATTCGTATTTATTAAGCACTTACTGTGTGCACAGCACTGTACTAAGCACTTGGAAAGTACAATTCATCAACAGAGACAATCCCTACCCAACAACGGGCTCACAGTCTAATAGGGGGGAAACAGACAACAAAACAAAATGAAACAAGTAGACAGACATCAATAGCATCAATATGAATAGAATTATATTTATATACACATCATTGATACAGTAAATGGAATAATGAGTATGTACCCCTCCCTTCCTTTCTTAAGCATCTTTAAATTCCCACCTCCTCTATGAAGTCAACATGGTCTAGTGGTGAGAGCAAGGTCCTGGGAGCTAGCATACCAGGATTCTAAGCCAATACCACCACTTTCCTGTTTGTGATCCCAGGCAAGTCACCTAATGTCTCCGTGACTCAGTTTCCTCATCTATAAAATAGGGGATTAAATATCTGTTGTACCCCAACTCTTAGTAAAATGGTGGCCTACAGTCAGCACTTAACAAGTACCATAATTACTATTGTCCAGTTACAAGCAGAGACCATTGGCCCTATGTGAATCCAGCAAAGTCTATGTAGTAAAACTTTATAAAATAAATTAAACTCTCTTAGGAGTGCCAGAAAAAGTTTCAGTTTGGGAATTGAAATTAGAGACCATTCTGTTCAAAACCTATGTGCTTCCTGGTAAAACTAATACAATCATTTTTTACATCAGAGAAATGTGGTTATTCTAGGGTGAAACTCTCCATCCATCAAAGATTCAGATGATCGTACCTTTCCATCATTCTGGCTGCTCAGCTTAATTTTGGCAAACACTACTTCATCTCCCACTGTCGCTGGAGTTAGTCTTTATTTGACGCATTTGGGAATCAATCAATCAGTAGTATTTATTGAGCACTTACTCTGTAAAGAGCATGGTACTAAGAACTTGGGAGGACACCCTAGAGTAAATGGACATGATCTCTGCCATCTAGGAGCCTTCAAGCTAATTAGTTTAGAGCAGAACGTTTGTCTCCTGTAGATGACTCAGAAGTAGATAAAACACAATTGGAGTAACTGTATTGGTGAGCTTAGATAAAATGAACAGTGACCACTCTGGTTCTTGATTTATTGCTCCAGAATGAGGGTTGTGCATTTTGAAATTTGGAAGATTTTCTACAGAATCACAGATGGCAATAAATGGTCCTGCCAAAGTAGGAGAAACATTAATTCATTAAAACATTGAAGGAATGCCAGAGGGATGGAGGCCTCCCTAAGGAAGGGGAGGGAATGTTTTGATCTGATCTCTTGTATCTAAACATTAATGGCTTTGAAATCAACCTCTATTTCCCCCAGGAAATTGTTGCATTTTCAGGTGCGCAGGGTGCAATTCATTCTCAGTATAATCTGCACCTATGAGTTCAATCTCACTGTCAACACTGTTGTCTTTGAATGGGGTAGCTCTATGTATTTAACTGAAGCAGAAGATACTATGCTAATTAAGAAGCTACAAGAATGAGGGGTGAATGCTACACCTAGATTTCTTTTAATGCCTTTTACAGAGTAATGAGTTAAAAGTAATATGATTCTAAATAGAAAAAGTTACCCAATAAGCTTCTTAGTGGCAATCATACAATGCCTTGATTCAGTCTTTCAGGGGAAGTTTCACCCCGTAAATAAGAAGCTTCACAAGTATACAGGTTGCTGCAATTGAATGCAAATCTTTTGGAGTTGTTAAAGAATGTCATTTTTTTTTCAAAATTGAAGTTCCAGTGCTTAGCATTGTCATCTCTTTGACAAGTAATATCAGTCTGTCACCTTGCCAAGCATCAGCTCCGAACAAAATGGGATTTTTAAAAATATGTTATACAATTTCTAGATGTGCTTGGAATGAAGTACAGACCTTATGCTTAAAAAGGTATGTTGGCTCTATACCTAGGGACCCACTCACCACAGTCTGGGAGATTTCCTAAATTTTTCAGCTTAATTGATCGAGTAAATCTAGAAACTCAGAGAGGAATCCTTCTTTCCCCTTCCTTGAGGTGAGTGGATAAGATCAAAAGGTATGCACTACTTAGGGATCAACATTTAGTGACTTTTTTTTGTCTCCTTCCAGTGGTTGTAGTAGTAAACATTTATTCTAATTTTTAGGTTTATTGAACTTTTTATCATTTTTTATCAAGTGCTAATGAAAATCAAATCATATAACAGATTTCTGTCTGAGAAAATTGCTTGCAGATGGAAGATTAAAGTACAGCTATCTATTTAATGGAGCATATAGTTAATTACAGGATTATTATTTTTAAGTTTATAAACTATTTTAATATTCAATCAATCAATCAATCAATAATATTTATTGAGCGCTTACTATGTGCAGAGCACTGTACTAAGCGCTTGGGAAGTACAAATTGGCATTACATAGAGACAGTCCCTACCCAACAGTGGGCTCACAGTCTAAAAGGGGGAGACAGAGAACAGAACCAAACATACCAACAAAATAAAATAAGTAGGATAGAAATGTACAAGTAAAATAAATAAATAAATAAATAAATAGAGTAATAAATATGTACAACCATATATACATATATACAGGTGCTGGGGGGAAGGGAAGGAGGTAAGACGGGGGGATGGAGAGGGGGACGAGGGGGAGAGGAAAGAAGGGGCTCAGTCTATTCATGTTATTGGTAGTCTGAACCACGTGTCAGAAATTTTCCTCAATTTCTCCATTTGAGTCTTAAAATACCATTATTCTATTTTTTCAGATTTTTGGTTAAATTTTGAAGGGGGAAGGAAACACTAGCAGGTATATGTAAATTTACTTTTGAATATATTCCTTTGTTAATATAGATCCATGGAAAGGCACTGGAAGGGCTGAACTGGTAGAAACCGAGACCTTGCTTGTTTAATCTCCTTTAGATATATTTCATGTCTAATGTTTGAATTAAATCATGCAATTGAGACTTCTGAAAGCATTATCAGACCTACTGGAGTTACCTAAGTGCAATTTTATTACCACTGTTCTCAGAAATGTCAGATTCTAGAGAAGAACCTTTAAAGTTGTATTTCTCAGAAAGTATTCTGGAATTGTCTTTTTATATATAAACACTTCACAATGATGAAAAATAAAACTAGCTGCTGTCCCTTTGCCCTTTGATTTTTTTTAATTTTGAAGATATTCCCGTCCATTTTCTAATAATTGCATCTTGCCCCAAAGAATTTCCAAAATACTGAATATTACTTACCTTCTCCCATAACCAAGAAAGAAAGATCAAGATTGAGATATGTGTTTTACAGTTGGTGAAGCCAAGGGAAATAGGCATGAGCTCATGATACTAGTGATCATTATCATTATTATTATTACTATACATGTATGTGCCAAGCAAGTACTAAGCTATGTCCTAAGATCAGACACAGTTCCTGTACTACAAACTAAGAAAGATGGAGAAGACATATTTTATTCCTATTTAAGAAGGCCCAGAGAGATTAACTGACATGCCCAAGGTTACACAGCCATCAAATCGCGGACCTGGGCCAGAAACCCAGTACCCTAGTTCCCTGACTCCCCATAGACCACACTTCCTCTGTGGAGCTTAGGATAACACTTCAGGGATTTATCTAGATGTTCTTTGTTCCTAAGCTAGTTGATGCTTTCAGCCTTGGCAGGGCTATAGGGAGTGCTTGACCCAATGTTTGCTCAGTACAATGCCTGGCACATAGTAAGCACTTAAATACCGTTATTATTATTATTATTATTATTATTATTATTATCATTATTATTATTATTATTATTATCCCGTTGCTTCTAGATCCTGTAAGAGGCAGGCTGGACCTTTGGGACCTGAGCCCACCTGGCTCCTGAACCCATCATGGCTCAGTGGAAAGAGCAGAGCACGGGCTTGGGAGTCAGAGGTCATGGGTTCTAATCCTGACTCTGCCACTTATCGGCGGTGTGACTTTCGGCGAGTCACTTAACTTCTCTGTGCCTCAGTTGCCTCATCTGTAAAATGGGAATTAAGACTGTGAGCCCCACGTGGGACAACCAGATCACCTTGTATCCCCCCAGCGCTTAGAACAGTGCTTTGCACATAACAAATACCATCATTATCATTATTATGTGGCTGAATTTCATCTACCACAGTGCTCAATTCAGTGCTTGGCACTTAGTAAGCCCATAATAAATACAATAGTCATGATTATTATCTGATCCCTAAGAGGGGCCCTCCCCACCAAATTGGTTCATGTTGATATTGATGGAGAATCAGTTCCCCCAGCTGAGTCTCCCACATCCTCACGTCTAACAACCAAGGCAGAGAGAAATCAAGTGACTTGCCCAGGATAACAGAGAAACCAACTGGCAAAGCCAGCATTCCATCCCAGATCCTCTGACACCCAGGGTTTTGCACTTTCCACTAGGCCATGCTGCTTCTCAAGAAGATGGATGTTGCCCTGAGCACATAAGGTACTGTGATGATTTCACATGAACCATATTGCCAAACTCTGCAGATTTCCCATCAACCAAAAGAGTTACGCCAGAGGGACTCCTGACTGCTTTACCATTGATCCATTCTTCTCACATTCTCTTTCCAGGTCTGTGAGGTTGGAGCTACCAAAATCAGCAGCAAATGCAATGGGTTCCTTTTCTGAGGACAGGCTAGTCAAAAACTGGACTTCTTTGTATACAACAAGACACTTGGCCACCTTGCTGGGAACAATTTTGGAATCTGTGGCCCTGGGCAGCCTTTGACAAAGCACCAGACCTGAGCAGGCCTAATCTAAACATGAGGGAATAAAATTCAAGGAGTGTAAACAGGTAGACAAAAGAAAATTTTCAAATACACAGTGATACAAACCCGGTAGAATGTGTTTCCTAACTTTATTACATTGTATTCTCCTGAGCACTTAGTACAGTGCTCTGCATTCATTCATTCATTCATTCAATCGTATTTATTGAGCGCGTACTGTGTGCAGAGCACTGTACTAAGTGCTTGGGAAGTACAAGTTGGCAACACATAGAGAAGGTCCCTACCCAACAGTGGGCTCACCATCTAGAAGGGGGAGACAGAGAACAAAACAAACCATATTAACAGAATAAAATAAATAGAATAAATATGTACAAGTAAAATAGAGTAATAAATATGTACAAACATATATACATATATCTGCACCCTGTAAGTTATCAATAGATAATATTGGTTGATCATTATCATCATTATTATTAGCAAAGCAACATGGCCACTGGAAAGAGATTAACCAACTTTACACTCTCTTTCCTTTCCCCTGATTGCTGGCCTGCTTCTCTGGATTCTGGGTGTGACCTGATACCACCAAGGCTAGGAATAAGAAAGAAGACAACAACGGAGAGGTGGCAAACCTTAAGACAACCCCATCAAGTCCTTGGGGCAGTGTCCCTCTGACCCCCAGGATCCAGCCAAGTAGTGACCTGTGGCCTCGGTTCCCCAAGTGTCAACCAGGTGTGTTAGGACAACTGACCAGCAACTTCTTGTCTTTCCACTGCTGGGGCATCTGGCTGCAGGAAGGGACTGGTGAGAAGTCCCCTCCCCACTGGAGGTGAGTGGTGGGGGCAGTGGAGAAGGAGTTTGGGGAGGTGGGAGGTGGAAGGCAGGAGTGGGGAAGGTAACATGGGGTTTGTCCTGGAAGTTGACCAACCAGGGTGCTCTGGGCCCCTTGCACTGCAGGGTTGGCTCACCCACCCCTTCACTTGGACCAGAAGCAGTGAGCTTAGTGGGTAGAGCCAGGGCCTGGGTTCTAATCCCGGATTCACCACTTGTCTTCTAGATTGTGAGCCCACTGTTGGGTAGGGACCATCTCTATGTGTTACCGACTTGTACTTCCCAAGCGCTTAGTACAGTGCTCTGCACACAGTAAGTGCTCAATAAATACGATTGATTGATTGATTGATCAAGCAACTTAATGTATGCAAGTTGGGGTACCTGGGTAGGCTTAGTGAAGTGGCTACACTGGGGGAAGAAAAACTGTAGCAGAGGAAGTCAAAGTAACCATAGGATTTTTAGACTAGTGACATTACAGAAGCACCATTTCAGAATTGGCCGCCAAGTTCAAGAGCAATTTCCTTTTGGTATCTTCATTAGGAGTTTACAAACTAAAACATATCCACCCCAGGTTCTCAGAGTTCTCCTTCTGAGAGAGAAATCTGAAGCAACTACTGTCTTAGGACTGAGAGCACCTGTTGAAACAAGAATTGTATCTGTGGCCCAAGTCAAGCCACTCAGCAGATGTGGATAAATTTCTGTCTTTGCTCTACACAATTGTAATCCCAATATTTAACCTCATGATAAACAGTCTGAGAAACAAGGAGGTGACTGTTGCCTTGAAAATTTTTCTATTACAATGATTTTAAAGTCACTTGAATGAAGGAAGCTGTTTTCTATCGACTCATCATGTATTGATTCCAAGAAACTCTATTCCTGGTCCCTAAGGAAGCCACCCTCTGGCTACCACAATCACCCCAAGACTATATAGATATCCTTTCAATACTCAGTTTCCTGTATCCAGGATGACGTTGTGTTGAAATCTGGAATCTTTGTCCTGACCACAGACTCTTTTACATGCAAAAAGGGCCAGATATCCATTGTGGGAACCTGCTTTGACTTCTAACCTGCTTTTGGTTCTCAATTAAATGTGATGTAAATGTAATTAAATGTAAGGAGATAATGGGATTGGTTTGGGAGACAATTGAAATCTCTACTTTGAATTTTCTATCTATTTTTTTGACCACCTAATTTTATTTTCTGTACTTTTGATGGCTCATTATACCCCTCCATATCATTCATTCATTCATTCATTCATTCAATCGTATTTATTGAGCGCTTACTGTGTGCAGAGCACTGTACTAAGCGCTTGGGAAGTACAAGTTGGCAACATATAGAGACAGTCCCTACCCAACAGTGGGCTCACAGTCTAGAATGGGGAGACAGAGAACAAAACAACACATATTAACTAAATAAAATAAATAGAATATGTAAAAATAAAATGAATAGAGTAATAATTACATACATATATACATATATACTGGTGCTGTGGGGAGGGGAAGGAGGTAATTTGATTTGGGGGGAGAAAAAGTAATGGAGATAGTATCTGCAATTGGTCTTTTTCTTTGCTTTTTCGCCCCCCCAAGCATCTAACAACATTGCAGTTGTCAATACCCACTCACCCTCCCTGGTGGGCAGCTTTCTCCTTTCACTCTCCATGACATTTTGGAAGTGGTGAAAATAAAGTAGAAAATAGCAAATTTATCTTTTTTTTCTCTCTCCGGTGACCTTGTAAGTACCAAACAAACATAGAGGACTGACTTTATGGTTACTCAACCCCGTAATTAGTATGTCCTCATATGGCTGGACTCTGCTTTTCTTCAGGGTGTCACTTAAATTTGAAAAAAAAATTAAATGAATTGCACGGGTTTCTGTTCACTTTAAATGGGCAGATAATTACACATAATAAGGAGATCTTTTCTACAATAACTTCTAGCCACAGCAACCAATTGTAGTTTATATGAAGAATTAGGCCTAACTGTGGTTTTGTTTTTGTTTTTGTTTTTTTTTTTAAATGTAGAATTTTCAGGAGCATCTGGGCTCTTCTGATGCCGTCGCCTAACCACGTTGAATGGAACTCTGTGTTTGCAGATTATTTCAGCTCCATGCCTTCCCAGGCTATACTTAATTAGAAATACATCTCTTAGATTTATTTAGCAAATCCACTGGAAATAAATTACCGTATTTTATTCTGAATAAATATTCAGCCTTCTATAGCCCAGCCCTCACCCTCTGTTCCTTTGCCACTAACCTCCTCACTGTACCTTGTTCTCTCCTGCCCCACCACCGACCCTCGGCCCACATCCTCCCCCTGGCCTGGAATGCCCTCCCTCAACGCATCCACCAAACTAGCTCTCTTCCTCCCTTCAAAGCCCTACTGAGAGCTCACCTCCTCCAAGAGGCCTTCCCAGACTGAGCCCCCCTTTTCCTCTCCTCCTCCCCATCCTCCCCACTCTGCTTCCTTCCCGTCCCCACAGCACCTGTATATATGTTTACACAGATTTCTTACTCTATTTTATTTGTACATCTTTACTATTCTATTTATTTTGTTAATGATAGCTTTAATTCTATCTGTTCTGATGACTTGACACTTGTCCCCATGTTTTGTTTTGTTGTCTGTCTCCCCCTTCTAGACCATGAGCCTGTTGTTTGGTAGGGACCATCTCTAAATGTTGCCAACTTGTATTTCCCAAGCGCTTAGTACAGTGCTCTGCACACAGTAAGCGCTCAATAAATACGATTGAATGAATGAATGAATAAAGTAGCCAGTCCAATGAGATGTTCAATTCATTCTTTCAATTAACACTGGAAAATATTGCATGGAGCATGTCCCAAAGGTTCTTACCAAAAACACATCCCCAAGTCAGATATCTATCAAGCACTTACTTTGTGCAGAATACTGTATTAAGTACTTAGGAGAGTACAATATAACAATATTGCATATATATATATATTATACACACACAGTATAACACATATACTCTTGTCTTATAGAAACATTCCTATATCTCCTAAAAATGGTAACAAAACCATCATTCTTCTTAACATCAAGTATGTTAAATGTTTTGAAACAGGTAACAGTTTTGACACAGGCTTAACAGATAGTCTGCTATCTAGAACAATTTCGTGGGTCATATCTCTAAACTATTGCATTATGTAAAGAGGACTGGTTGGTGTGCCTGCCATTGTTTTGAGGGTCTTCCTTGGATTCCAATACATTGAGTTTCATCTTCCTATATTTTCAGTGGCAGCAACAGCCAGCTCTGTCACACAGCCCTGCCCGCAATGAGCTTACAACTATCACCCAGGTTCCTGAGGACGTGTGGATAAATAATGACATAGAATTTGTGTAGAAATATCAAATATTTCAGAGTGATTTGCATAAATCCTGGGAAGGATGGAATGGATGACTCTTCCAGGGGTGTCTAAACATTTCCACTTAACCAAGATGCCTTAGAAAATATGCATTACATGGCAATTATTAATGAATTTAATGACAGAATTATATGTAGAAAGTATATGAAATATATGAAGAGCTAATAGTAAAGAGTGAAGAGTATTTCTTTTCTAATCGACCCTCGATTCAAGCATTCTTTCCTAAATACCTGCTTGATTTTTCAGATTAAATACTCTGAAGTTATGTTGATGGGGAAAAATCACACCAAAGTGATGGAATAACTCTCATGGAATTTTCAAATGTCCCCAAATTGCAGGAACTTTTGAGGGGGTTATTCTTGGTCATTTACATGACTATTACTACAGGAAATACCTTTCTACTTATAATAATAAAGGCCAATCAAACTCTCCACATCCCTGTATACTTTTTTCCTTAGATATATGTTACCCATAGTTACTCTCCCCAGAATACTGGTGAAGCTCTGGACACCGGACAGAACTATTACTTTACCTGTTTGAGCTGCTCTGCTGTTTACTTTGATTTTTCTTGATGCTATAGAATGTGTTCTGGCAATGATGGTATATGATGTTTTAATAGTATTTAAGCACTTACTATGTGCCAGGCACTTTACTAAGTATAGTCGTAGATATAAGCTAGTCAGGTTGGACCCAGGCCAAATCCCACGTGAGACTCACAGTTTTCATCCCCATTTTTCAAATATGAGAACTGAAAGCCTGAGAAGAGAAGTAACCTGCCCAAGGTCACACAGCAGACAAATGGCAGAGCGGGGATTAGAACTCAGGTCCTTCCAAGTCCCAAGCCCACAGTCTATCCAACAGGCCATGTGGCCTTATGTAACCCCTTGAGTTACCCACTTGTCATGAGATACAAAGTGCGTGTTCAGCTGGTGACTACTACTTGGATAAGTGCCCTTCCAGTCCACATAGGGCAAATATATTGTCTCTTCCCACAACCCTTTGGGGTTTGCATAAAATTAACGATTTTTTTCAATGACTTGCATACAGTACTGGAGCTGATATTTTGGGAAATCTTTCCCAATAAGCTTCTGAAATAAGATGTGATCCTGCTGATTGTGATTGTTCATTTCCTGCTGATACTTGTGTCCTATGTCAAAATCATCTCCCTTCCCAGAAACTGCCCTCAGGCCATGGGAAGATAAAAAGCCTACTCCACCTGCTCCTCCCACCTCATTGTCATCACCTTGGTCTTTGGATCTCCTATCATCATGTATTCTCAGGCCAGGTCAAGCCACTCAGCTGATTTGGACAAGCTGCTCTCCCTCTTCTCTACTATTATGTTCAGCCCCCTGATATTCAGCCTGAAAAATACAGGAGGGGATCACAACACTTAAACTAATACAATAACCAACTGAATTCCTAAGCCAAGCACCCAAACCAAGAAAGACTTTTCATTTTAAGTAGCAGCATGGCCTAGTTCAAAGGGCATGGGTCTGGGAGTCAGAGAATCTGGGTTATAATCTCAGTTCTGCACATTTAGCTGCTGTGACCATGAACAAGTCACTTAATTTCTCTGTGCATCTGCAAAATGAGGATTCAATTCTTGTTCACCCTCCTCAGACTGTGGGCTCCATGTGAGACTTGATTATCTGTCCAGGCTCTGTCCTTACATCTGTTACTTTCCCCTAATCCTTCTTGAATTTCTTTCTGTTGTTCATGAAACACTTTCTAAAGGGTCAAGCTTACTTTCAATTCTATTTCAATTCACTAAATTATAACACCAGCCAAAACATGATATGCATAAAGTGGTCTGATAACCTGAACTGAGAAGCAGTGGACAAGATGATCAGGGCTGGGAGTCAGATGGAGCTGGGTTCTAATCCCAGTTCTGCCACTTGTCTGCTGTGTGAACTTGGGCAAGTCGCTTCACTTCTCTGTGCCTCAGTTACCTCATCTGTAAAATGGGTATTAAGACTGCTAGCCCTATATGGGACATGGACAGCCCAACCTGATTAGCTTGTATCTACTGCAGCGTTTAGTACAGTGCCAAGCTCATAGTACTCACTTAAAAAACACCATTAAAAGAAGTCTGATAATAGGAACTGAATAAATGGTAGATCTCTAGATGTTACTATTGAAGGAGCTTGATTTTTTTCCTTTGGAATTAGACTACTTTTTTGTGATCTGTTGGGTGCAGATAATTATTAGATGTGACTTAACCTATCGTTTTGTTTCAAAAATCAGGACTGATAATCGGATTTTCAGACATGGCCAGCATCTGTTCAAATAAAAATGAGGAAGTATTCCCTAAAGCAACAGGGTAGTGGTCTTGGAAAAAGAAGCGGATCCGGAGCAGTGGATTAATAACTTGTCAGATTAAAAAATAAATAAGTAAATATGTCAACCCAACCTTCAACTCCCAGGACCTCCTAAAGCATTAGTCTCTGATTTTCTCTTCAAACTTTTAAAATAAAATAAAAGACATTAATACAGATCAATAAATATATAATGCTACAAAACATTGGCCTCATGCTCTACAAACAATAAGCCCTCAATAAGTGCCATTCATTGTTTAAGAAAATACCTAACTTTATATGTCAAGGTCTTAGAATCTCATCTCCTCTAGTCTTTTACCCTCTGCATTTGTGCTAGTGCTGTCCATTTTAACTCTGGAAACAAGGAATGGGTCTCTGACATTCTTCCATTGACTTTACATGAGCCCAGAATATCCTACGCACACCGTGAGCCCTCAGGAAATAACACAGTTGGGAATGTGCCAGGTGATGCTGCTACCTACCTCAATAAAAAAAAGTCACCTTCACAAATCAGAGTGTCTCAAGTCCTGGGAAGATAAATCTTTACCTAGAATTCTCTTCAGGGCACCTTTCATATTTTGATTCTGCAGATCAGGGGATTTAGCTTGAAAGCAGCTTCTTTGTCTCAGGTAAGTAGGAGGATTTGACTCGGAAATAGGTCGAACCTGCAGCCCCAAAGAACAGAGTGATCACAATGAGGTGGGACGAGCAGGTGGAGAAGGCTTTGTGACAGCCCTCAGCAGAGAACATCTTCAAGATGGTGAATAGGATGTGGATGTAAGATAAAATGATCATTCCAAAGGGGAGCTTCAGAACAATAACAGTCCCAGTTACACTGTATATCTCAAGTGCAAAGGTGTCTGTGCACACCAGGTCTAAGACAGGAGGGTGAACACAGAAGAAATAGTTAATTACATTAGGCCCACAGAAGGTCAATGTAAATATCATTGTAATCTTTATTGTTGCCACGGGAATCCCTGCTAGCCAGGAAGCCAGGGCTAGATGCAGACAACATCTCCAGTTCATAATGAGGGAATACCAGAGCGGGTCACAGATGGTGGCCTGTCTGTCATAAGCCATTGTTGTCAGGATCCAGCATTCCCGAAGGCCCCAAAGAGAAGCAAAATATTTGGGCTGCACAACCACCAAAGGAAATATTTTGATTCTTGGACAGTAACTTGATGGAGCATTTTGGAGTTGATGACAGTGGTGTAACCAATATTTATAAGGGACAGACTTCTGAGGGAAAAGTACATGGGGGTTTGAAGGTTGGGGTTCACCATGGAGACCAACATTAAGAGGGAGTTTCCTATCAAGGAAGCAGCATGGGGGAAGCAGCATGGCTTAGTGGAAAGAGAGAGGGCTTGGAAGTCAGAGGTCATGGGTTCGAATCCTGGCCCCACCACTTGTCAGTTGTGTGACCTTGGGCAAGCCACTTAACTTCTCTTTGCCTCAGTTACCTCATCTGTAAAATGGGGATTAAGATTGTGAGCACCAAGTGGGACAACCTGATCACCTCGTAGCCCCCCCAGGGCTTAGAACAGTGCTTTGTACATAGTAAGTGCTTAACAAATACCACCATTATTATTATTATCATTATCAAGACTATTAAGTGTATCCCAAAGAAAATCATAAACAGAATGACCTGAAATTCATGGAGATTGGAGAAACCTAAAAGAATGAATTCAGTTACATATGAATGATTGTCTTCCCTAATGCACATGTTATGTTTTTCTGGCAATGTAAATGCAAATATTCCTGGGCCCAAAATACGACTTCTCTGTTTAAGAAAAAAACAATAGCAAGATTTTCAGAGTCCACGTCTTCCTTAGTAACATTTCTCAGAATGAACATGCATAACTTGTTTGGTCAAGGATCAAGGAGTTGATCACAGCATGAAATATATATCTAGGTTCTCAGTGTCCAGAAACAAGTTCATGAGATTGAGAAAGTAGTGAGGTTATCATCATCATCATCATCATCATCATCAGTCATATTTATTGAGCGCTTACTGTGTGCAGAGCACTGTACTAAGCGCTTGGGAAGTACAAGTTGGCAACATATAGAGACATTCCCTACCCAACAGTGGGCTCACAGTCTAAAACGGGGAGGTTAGCCAAAAATACAAATTCTGCAAAGGAATAAGAGAGTTTCATATTATCATCACTTGCTTTTTATGTTTATCATTATTAAACCCACATTTTCCCATCCACCCTATATCCTATCCCCTTTTTAGGGCCAAAATCTGCTCGGAAGATTAAATAATCTCAGCTAATCTGCAGGGAACAAAGCTCCCCAATTCATGATCCCCACATAGACATTCCCTCAATGCCCAGTCACATACACACAAGTACTTCCACACACCCATCTGTACCCACACCTATACACAAACACAATTACACACATGCACACAGGCTGGGTGCTCATGTATCCAAGAGTGACTGAATAAAGATTTTTCACACAAAAACGAAAAAAAAAATCTATCCCCCCTTCCTTATCACATTTTCTTTCTCAGGTCCCATCCTTAGGGAAGTAATATAAAGATTTTAACTTTGTGAGGGTTTTTTGGTATGGTTTAAGCATTTTCAATGTGGCAGGTACTGTTCTAAACTCTGAAGAAGATACGAACTAATCGGGTTGGACACAGCCCATGTCGAACATGTGGTTCACTGTCATAATCCCCCCTTTAAGGATGAGGTCACTGAGGTGCAGAGAAGTGAAGTGACTTGCCCATCATCACCCAGCAGACGAGTAATAGATGGCTGGAGCTAGATGGTCCCAAAAGAAAAAAATGTCTTCCCCTTCTCAGCAACCCGGAAATCCTTCCATAGTACACTTTTCTTCAATTTGTAAAGGACAAGAATCACAGGTGCTATCAAGAGGATCGCTGGGCGGGGAGGAACAGTTTAAAGAACCAGGGAACCAAGAAAATTATTTAAACTCCCTAGATTCTTACTTCTTTCCTAATAAAAGTTTATTGTTGTCTATGATTGTTTTTAATGTAGGATTTCACTTCTGAATAACTTTAGTGAAGTGAAAGAAGAAAACAAAAGGCCAAATTGATCTTGGGACCCCATGTTATGATAACTATGTAGTGTGTCAGAAACAATTCTGCTTGAGGAAAGGTTTAGCTGTTTTTATGTCCAGTGGAAAATTGGGTGGTAGTCTAGCTACACTAAAAGCCCTGGGAAGTTTTATCTGACCCTCCAAAAGTATTAGGATGTTTTCTGTTCACTTGCCTTGAGGAATAGTTCATTTTATTGGCCATAAAATAGATTTAGGAAGAATATTTTCACATATCTGCCTCCTTCTTACCATTCCTTTGCCCTAGAAAGGCCCCTTATCCCCTAGAGACTGGATCACTTTAGCAACTTTATTCTACACCCCCTATTATCCCCCTGTCCCTAGTTCAATCATATATTACACAGAACAGCAAATTTCTTTCTTTACCACACTGGATGATGGCTCTCTGTCACTGAAAGTCTGCAGGAACACTTGTGGCCAGTATCAAATGAAATCTTTTGCTTGTGGAATTTATAGCTCGGTGGCAACTGTCTTCCTTTTAAGTCCTTCTCTCCACTCAACCCCAGGAAACCTGTTCACTGTCCCAACCCTTCCCACTTTATTTGTCCATCAAGCAACATTTTTCCCAAACCAGACTTCCATCACTTCTTCAAGCCCTACAAATTCCAACCCCTGCACAAACTCTTCCCACAATACCACTTTCATCACACTCCACTCAACTACCATCACATTTGTATTCTTGTGCATTTCTGTTAGTTATATATGCTATTTTGAACATCTAGTTCACCTTATCTAGTGTTGTAAGATGATAGTGCTTGTCTACTGGACCTATCTCCTCGTTCAGATTGCAAACGCCTGTAAGGAAAGAAGTACATTTTATCTTTCCTTTGTTATTCAACATACAGTGCCTAGAACAGGGCATTGCTTAGAGGTGAAACTCATCAAACATTGCTGCTAATCAACCATATTCATTGAGTACTTACTTTGTGCAGAAAACTTCACTTGGTAGAGTACAATATAATGGACCTGGAAGACATGTCTCTGCCCATAAGATGCTTAATCTAGAGGAGCTTACTAGTATTGTCCCATTAATCTGGTTAAAATGGTGATGTAAAGAGAAGACCAAGACTATAAATGAGATCAATGCAACTGTCCCTGAATCAGAGAGGACTAAAAGTAATATCACTTTAGTATCTCTGCAGGTCAGTTCCAGGAGAGGGTAAACATGAAAGAAATAGTGATCGATCTTACTGGGGCTACAGAAGGGCAAAAAAAAATAAGGAGCCACTGGATGAAGGAATGGAAAAATCTTCCTCCCCAACACACTGCAACCACTGTGCCACTCCGCTGTTTGTTCATGATGACCATATAGTGTAAGGGTTTGCAGATGGCAACATAGCAATTGTAGGCCATCCCCACGAGAATCAAGATCTCAGCCCCACCAAATAAGTTCATGGTGAAGAGTTGCATCATGCAGTGGCCAGAAAGAGATGGTTTTCTTCTCAGACAGCATATTTCTGACCTGTTTGGGAGTTACCAAGGAAGTATAGCAGACATCCATGAGGAACAAGTGGACGAGGAAGAAGTACATGGGTTGCTTGACGAGGGGGCTGCCTCTGACGGTGAAGAGGATGAGGAAATTTCCTAAGAGGATTGCAATGTAACAGGAAAGGAAAAGTCCAAAGCAGAATATCTACAAATTTTTGTCCCTGGACTGACCTAAGAGAACAAATTTTGTGACACTGTTCCTGTTATTTTCCATCCTGTGAATGAGGAATATTTATCTGTAATGATTGCAAAAGGAAATACCATAAATAGTATGCACAAAGTTAGAATAGTTTTTATTATACTTGATTTCTCACCTAATCCTGAAAGCCAAACTGCAGCAGATGACATATAGGCAAAAGCGGGAGCTTTCAAGTTAAAATTTTCATAACCTCCCTATTCAACACACCCGTCCTTCGAGTGACAACATTCTGCAAAATAAACCCCTTTCAAATCCTGAATATAGGAAAAAATACCAAGGAAATTAATGGCCAATGTCTTTTAGTTGAATATAAAAGTCTCAGGTGCCTTACCTAATTCTATTAGTTATAGCCAACTGAAACAAAACTTTTCTGGCTCATTTGAAGCAATTCGCATTTAATTGAGGAGAATTTACATACTGATATATAAAGTATCTTGTTCTGTCACTGTTGGACTTCAGAGGAGTTGATATGCTTTGGGATTCCTTTAAAATTGAAGCATTGTTGTTGTTTTTTACAATTCTCTCTGTACATAGCTGAATGACTTTGGAAATAACAAAACAAGGGTGATTGATATTCTTTCAAATGTTTTGGTTTTTTTCTGACAAAGTCTGAGGATGGTGGACACAAGACACCAAACTAACATAGAAAGGGATTGATTCAAACCCAAAAACGTGATTTTGGTCCAGATGACTTGCCCCAGCAAAAGATATGGTTTGCAGAGCTTCATCTACTGTGCTATACTCAAAACATGAATGTGACATTCAAGGACCTTGTGACAAATTCCCAGCAGATAAATGCTAGAATGAACAGAATTTTATCCCAAGAGACTATATCTCTTATTTAGGAAAACATCAGTGTACGAAAGGAAATACTCAGTTGCACTCAAACATAAAACTCATTGTGGACAGGGAATGCCACTGTTTATTGTTGTATTATACATTCCAAAGCGCTTAATACAGTGTTCTGTACAGAGTAAGCGTTTAATAAATAAGATTTAATGAATGAACAAAACCCGTTTTATAAATAGACAATACCTAGAACTAGAAGACAGAAAGTATCAGTATGGAAAATATACTCCCCTACCATCTTACTGAAGGATTTCTCGGTGGTTGTCTGGTCAGTTTGCCAGTTCCTTTCTTGGGAAACATTAAAGGTTTTCAGGGCTACGTAGAAAACACTGTTGGATTGTTCACTTGCTTAAAAAATGAAGTACTTACATAGAAGCAACTTCTTAGCAACTGGAGTTCCCGGGTATGAAGTAGCTTCCAGTTTTCATGAGAGAGAGAGGTAAGAAGTCTCTCTGATCCTTTCCTTCATCCAGTTACGTCTGAGCATAGAAAACACTCAATGAGACTCAGCCGGTAGCTCCCATCCTTGATTCAGCTAATGCTCAGAGCAGAATCTGTCTTGGGACAATCTTTGCAGAACAGACTCCGTATATTTAAAGGCACTTAAAGGTCCAGATAATAACGTCCTGGGAAGACTCCAGGGAGAGTGTCTGGAAACTTGCCCAATTTGTAATGATATTTGTTAAGCTCTTACTATGTAACAGGCACTGTACTAAGCATTGGAAAGATGGAAGCTAATCAGGTTGGTCACAGTTCTTGTCCTGCATGGGACTCACAGCATTAATTCCCATTTTGCAATAGAGGTGACCAAGGCACAGAAAAAATAAGTGACTTGCCCAAAGTTACATAGCTGACAAGTGGTGGAGCTGGCATTAGAACCCACCTCCAGGCCTGTTCTCTATCCAGTAGTATCATCAAGTATCAGAACAAAAAAAACCCAATAATAATAATAATTGTTGTATTTGTATGTGTAATAATAATAATAGTAATAATGGTATTTGTTAAGTGCTTACAATGTGCAAAGAACTGTTCTAAGCACTGGGGAGGTTACAAGGTGAGCAGGTTGTCCCACGGTGCGGGGGGGGGGGCGGCCTCACAGTTTTAATCCCCATTTTACAGATGAGGTAACTGAGGCACAGAGAAGTTAAGTGACTTGCCCAAAGTCACACAGCTGACAGTTGGCAGAGCCGGGATTTGAACCCATGACCTCTGACTCCAAAGCCCCTGCTCTTTCCACTGAGCCACGCTGCTTCTCTATCAGAACCAAACAAAATAACTATAATAATAACTACTGTTGTATTTGTTAAGTATTTAGTCTATGCCAGTGCCTTTTGGAGGTTGGACCTAACTTGGGTGAATGTGCTGTCCATCCAGAAACTTTGTCTCATGCTCTTAATTTCCATTTTAGTTAACTCTTTGACCTCGGCCACCATTCCGTCTCAGTCTTCCATTTCTGAGCTCTGAGTGAGGCCAACTCATTATAAGGAGATATTTTCTTCCCTTACCATCGGTCTTATTGGAAATAGACATTGGGAACCACACAGTTGAAATCAGGCAAGTTCTGGACAAGGAGCATTTGTGGAGTTGAGGAGTTAATTTCTTCAAAGATAGCAAAAATAATCTTGGATTCTTTTCTCTACCAGGTCTTGAAATACTATATTTTCTTTTGGTAAACCCATCTAGAAGATCCAGAGTACAAAGGGAAATACGCATCCAACCTTTATTCTTCCCAAATCTTCTCCTCTATCTAACTTCCCATCACAACTGACAGCACAGCTACCCTCCCCATCTCTAATGCCTACAATTGTCCTTGATTCCTCTCCTACTCCCCATAGTCAGTCTATAACCAAATCCTCCCTAAGAGAATCCTTCCTCCATATATCCTGGTTCCGTGAGGAAGGCAGGAAGAAAGTTGTGAGTAATGGGGTGGATGCAGGAGAGGTGAGAGCTGGGCACAATAAGAATCAAACAATCATATTTACTGGGTGCTTATCTTGTACTGAGCACTTTACTAAGCAAAGAGTATAATATAAGAGAGTTGGTGGCATTGTTCCCTGCCCACAAGGAACTTAGATTCTAGGGGGGAGGACAGACATTAGTATACATAAAAAAATTATGGATATATACACAAGTGTTGGAAGGCTGAGGGTGAGGTAATTAAAAGTTGCAAATCCATGTGCCAGGGTGATGCAGAAATGAGAGGGAGTAGGGAAAATGAGGGTATAGTCAAGGAAGGCCTCTTGCACGAGATGTGAATTTAATAAGACTTGAAGGTGGGGAAAGTGGTGGTCTGTTGTATATAGAGGAGGAGGAAGGTCCAGCCCAGAGGCAGGATGTGGGAGAGGGGTCAGTAGTGAGATAAATGAGATCAAAGTACAGTAAATAGGTTGGTGTGAGAGGATCGAAATGAGTGTGCTGGGCTGTAGTAGGAAATCAGCGAGGCAAGATAGAAGGGGACAAAGTGGTTGAGTGGTCTAAAGCCAATGGTAAGGAGGGTCTGTTTGATGCAGAGGTGAATGGGCAACGACTAGAGGTTCTTGAGGAGTGGCGAAACATGGACTGAATTGTTTTGTAGAAAAATTATCCAGGCAATGGAGTAAAGTATGGACTAGAGTGGAGAGAGGCAGGATGAAGGGTGGTCTGCATGGAGTCTGATGCATTAATAAAGGAAGAATATGATAAATGCTTATATCAAGATATTAGCAGTTTGGATGGAGAAGAAAGGGCATAATTTAACAATTTGAGAAGGTAGAATGTGCAGGATTGGGTGACAGACTTAATATGTGAGTTGAATAAGAGAGATGAGTTGAGGAGGACAAATTTACAGCTTTGTGAGACAGAGAAGCAGCATGGCCTAGAATATAAAGCACAGGGATGGGAATCAGAAGAATCTGGGTTCTATTCCTGGATATGCCACTTAGTTGCTGTGTGACCTTGGACAAGTCACTTAAGTTCTCTATGTTTCAATTACCTCATCTGTAAAATAAGGATTAAGACAGTGAGTGCTGTGTGAGACATGAACTGCATCCAGCTTGATAAACTCATATCTACCACACTGCTTAATACAGTGCCTGTCACAGAGTAAGTGCTTAATAGATACCACTAAAAAAAGGGAGGTTGGTGGTGCTGCCTACAGTGATGGGAAAGTCACAGGGAGGAAATGGTGTGGGTGGGAAAATAAGGAGTTCTGTTGGCTGGACACCCAAGTTCAGATGTCCTGAAGGCAGGAGGAAATACAAGACTACAGAGAAGGAGAAAGATCAGGGCTGAAGATGAGCTTGGGAGGGGCAGAGGGAGGAAACTGGGTGGTTGTGACAAGACCAGACATGTAAGATTCTGGAGATCCTTGAAAACAATGGGAAGCAGTGGAAAGAGCATGTGTCTGGGAGTCAGGGGACCTGGGTTCTAATCCTGATTCCCCAACTACTTGCCTGCCATGTGACCTTGGGCAAGTAACTTAACTTCTCTGGGCCTCAGTCTCCTCAACTGAAAAATGGGGAGGAAATTCTCATTGCCCCTCCTCTTTAGATTATGGGCCCCATTTACCTGTCAGGGAACGTGTCTATCAACTCTGCTACACTGCACTATCCCCAGTCCTTAGAATAGTGCTTGGCACATAGTAAGTACATAACAATTACCCAAAAAGGAGGTTTTACTTATTGAGCCTAATGCCTGGGCATCATACAAAGATGGCCAACAAGAAACCTCACCCTGAGAGACGATAATTGCTGAAATAATAATGATGCCATATGTTAAGCACTTACTATGTGCCAAACACTGTTCTAAGTGCTGCGTGGGATACAAGGTAATCAGGTTGCCCCACATGGGTCTTACAGTCTTAATCCCCATTTTACAGATGAGGTAACTGAGGCACAGAGAAGTTAAGTGACTTCCCCAAAGTCACACAGCTGAAAGTGGCAGAGCAGGGATTAGAACCCATGACTTCTGACTCCCACGCCCATGCTCTTTCCACTGAGCCATGCTGCTTCTCTGGACCAGTTGGTCAATAGCAGTGTCTCCTGAATTTGGTGATATGGATCATAATAACAACAATAATGATAATTGAATTTCGTGATTTGTACACCTTTAGAGCAGAATCTAAAATTTATTCATTCATTCAATCATATTTATTGAGCACTTACTGCGTGCAGAGCACTGTAGGATAGTATAATACAATAAATAGACACATTCCTTGCCCACAGCGAGCTTACAGTCTGGGGAGGTGGGGTGACAGACATGAAAATAAATAAATAACTTACAGATATGCAGCGTGGCTCTGTGGAGAGAGCACGGGCTTGGGAGTCAGAGGTCAGGGGTTTTAATCCCGGCTCCACCCCTTGTCTGCTGTGTGACCTTGGGCAAGTCACTTAACTTCTCTGAGCCTCAGTGACCTCATCTGTAAAATGGGGAAGACTATGAGCCCCACGTGGGACAATCTGATCACCTTGTATCCCCCTCCCCCCCAGAGCTTAGAACAGGGCTTCACACATAGTAAGCACTTAGCAAATGCCACCATTATTATTATTACATAAGTGCTGTGGGGCTTGCAGGAGGGAAGAACAAAGAGAGCAAGTCAGGGTGACACAGAATTGTGTGGGAAAAGAGGAAAGGGGTGGGGGTTAGTCTGATAAAGCCTCTTCGAGGAATTGGGCCTTCAATGAGGCTTTGAAGAGAGGGAGAGTAACTGTCTGTCAGATTTGAGGAGGGAGGGAGACAAAGGTAAATGATACATTACTGGTTCTGTTTTTATCCCAAGAATGCTTTCTTGTACCATACTTTCCGTATGGCAGTCTTCATTTCCAGATTTCCCAGGGTATAGATGAAGGGATGCAGCACGGGAGTGAACACAGCATAAAGCACAGCAAACAGTTGATCCTCATTGATTGTGTTAGGAAGAATACAAGGAATAAAAAGATATAACCAGAAAAGCATGTGGGAGCTGCATGTGGAAAGAGCTCTGTTAACGACCTGAAGAAGCTGAATACATTCTTAGGTTATGCAGTATGACAGCATAAGAAATTACCAAAACAATGAAAGTTATTAAATAAACCATCTCTGTATTGGCAACCACTAAAATGTTGATGGTATGGGTGTCAGTACAGACCAGCTTCAGAAGGGGCTTGACATCACAGAAAAAGTGATCTAGCTGATTGAGTCCACAGAAGGATTATTTAGCTACCATGAGAGTTTGGGCCAATGAATGCAGAAGGGATAACCCACAGGCAGCCAGGATTAATAGTTGGCATGTCAGCTTCTTCATGATTGTCATGTAGCATAGGGGTTTGCAGATCACAATGTAACGGTCGTAAGCCAGTCCCACTAGAATGAAGATCTCATCCCCGCCAAAGAAATGCACAGCAAAGAGCTGAGCCATACAGTTTAAAAAATAAATTGTTTTGCTTCCAACAAGTAGGTTTCCTATCATCTAGGGAATGATGGTGGAAGTATAGCAGAGATCCACGGCAGACAACGGACTGAGAAAGAAATACATAGACTGGTCGATCAGATGGCTACATCTGATGGTGATGAAAATGAAACGATTTCCCAACTATACTATAAGGTAACATGTTAAGAACAGGACATAGCACAGTGTTTCTACCTCCAGGTTTGGGGAAAATCCCACGAGAACAAGTTCATTGACGTTGTTGTCCATGTGTTCAGTGAAATCAGTGAGGGTGCAGGAAAGTTATAAATGATCTGAAAGAATACCAAGTATAGAATATTAAGCAATTGTTTTCAATGTCCGGTTCACGTAAATGATTTTTTACCTTAGAGTACCATGGTTCTACTCCCATCTCTATCATATAACCTCAGTGTGACCTTGGGCAAGTCACTTCACTTCTCTGGGCCTCAGTTCCCTGAACTACAAAATGGGGATTCAATACCTGTTCTCCCTTCTGTTTAGACTATGAACCCCAAGTAGGACCTGATTATCTTGCACTTACCCCAGTGCTTAACATAGTGCTTAGCAAATAGTAAGTGCCTAAGTACCACAATTATCATCATTAATTATTATTAGATAATGTTAGAATATTTTCATTCCAATTCAGAACTTCGATTCAACTTGACTGCTGCACCATTTCTGCAAAGAGCAAAAGTGAGAATGAAACAACAATATTTCAACTGCTAAATGTTGCAGGAGGAATCATTCCAGACGCAAGAAGAGGTTTGTCATACCATTCCCTTTCAGAAATGTTCACTTGATGAATGGGCCTGCAGAGTGAGGGAATAAGATGACCCACAACTTCTGCAATCCATGGAAGGTTGACCGGGGTATCCGTAGAAGTCAAGGGGGAAGACCTGACTTCCTGACGACTGCCATCTTGGCTGCCTCCTCCCAGTCCTCTCCCTAACACGTTCAACCCCCGGCAGCTGAGCTCCTCATTTTCACTTTGGTCACTGCCCAATGATGCTGTAACATAGATAGTTGGTTCCAAGCAGCTTATCTCACCAAATGGCCTAGGTCGGCAGCTGTGGCCTGGAGTATCCCAATGGAATCTTCAGCCTTGAGTGGCTTTCCGCTGGCCAAGGAATTTGGCAACGAAAATCAGCGTGGTTTAGTGGATCGAGTACGGGCCTGGAAGTCAGAAGAACCTGGGTTCTAAACCTGGCTCTGCCGCTTGTATGCTGTGTGATCTTGGGCAAGTCACGTCACATCTCTGTACCTTGGTTACCTCATCTGTAAAAAGGGAATTAAGACTTGTGAGCCCCATATGAAATGGAGATTATGTTCAACCTAATTACCTCGTATTTAGCACAGTGATTGGAATATGGAGAGTACTTAACAAATACCATAAAAAGGAATGAAGAAGAGAAAATATTTGGAAGAGGAGGAAGAGGAAGAGAAGGAGGAAAAGGTCCCCTATAAATATTTCCAAGGCTAGAAGACAGACAATTGAAAATTGCTTTTGAACTAAACAAGAATGGCATAGAGAGAGACATAGCATATTTCCAAAATTCACTTTACCTTTAGATGAAAAGATTCTAATGAGGTTTAGTATACAGTCTTTTTCCTTTTTTTCCTAGGGAAAAAATGCTCTAGGGAGGTTGATTTCCATGCACCAGCCTGGGTAATAATAATAGTGGTATTTGGTAAGCGCTTACTATGTGCAAAGCACTGTTCTAAGCGCTGAGGGGATACAAGGTGATCAGGTTGTCCCAAGTGGGGCTCACAATCTTAATCCTCATTTTACAGGTAAGGTAACTGAGGCACAGAGAAGGCAAGTACCTTGCCCAAGTCATGCAGCTGAGAAGTGGTGGATCTGAGATTCGAACCCATGACCTCCGACTCCCAAGCCCGTGCTCTTTCCACTTAGCCATGATGCTTCCTGTGGGAAAGGGGATAATATTCTACTACAGTGAGGTTTATAAAAACTGAACCTGTCAGCTCTGAACAGGTATTTTGTGATGGCCGAAGTAGGGCAATCCTTTAAGAATCCTCTTCCTCCTTCCTTGTCATCATCCACATGAACAGCAATACCTGAACATTGGGTCTGAGCAGCTGTGCTGTAAAGTTCCCCCCAGGACCCTGTCGGTCACGGCTGCTCATAAAGACAGTCCATGTGGCACACAAAAAATATTGCCACGTCTGAACATACCCTGATATGTTTGGAGGTGAATGAATTTAATACCTTTTTCCCATGGGCCAAAGTCTTGAGAGTTCTGTTCTGCCCATGTAAAATTCTTTTACTGAATTCCCCCCCCGCCACTAGTCAGACATTAATATTCATTTCCTCCAAGTGCAGCCACTGTGAGCAGGAAAGGTGTCTGCTCACTATTGTATTTTACTCTTCCAAGCACTTGGTACAGTGCTCTGGATACAGTGAGCACTTACTAAATGCAACTGGCAGACTGACTGACAGGTCCATCTTACCCTACAGCCAGCTGAGTGCCTGTGGCTCCTCAAGGACAGCACTAAACTCTTAAAAGCCAAAATGGCCTAACCCTGCTGAGTCATACTTTTTCATCTTCCTGAGTTCAGGAAGAACAGAAATGTTGTTAGGTGGCACCAAGGTCTCTGCTGAACCATCATCATCAATCGTATTTATTGAGCGCTTACTATGTGCAGAGCACTGTACTAAGCGCTTGGGAAGTACAAATTGGCAACATATAGATACAGTCCCTGCCCAACAGTGGGCTCACAGTCTAGAAGGGGGGAGACAGAGAACAAAACCAAACATACTAACAAAATAAATAGAATAGATATGTACAAGTAAAATAAATAAATAAATAAATAAATACAGTAATAAATATGTACAAACATATATACATATATACAGGTGCTGTGGGGAGGGGAAGGAGGTAAGATGGGGGGATGAAAGGGGAACGAGGGGGAGAGGAAGGAAGGGGCTCAGTCTGGGAAGGCCTCTTGGAGGAGGTGAGCTCTCAGCAGGGCCTGGAAGGGAGGAAGAGAGCTACCTTGGTGGATGGGCAGAGGGAGGGCAATCCAGGCCCGGGGGATGACGTGGGCCAGGGGTCGATGGCGGGACAGGCGAGAACGAGGTACGGTGAGGAGATTAGTGGCGGAGGAGCGGAGGGTGCGGGCTGGGCTGTAGAAGGAGAGAAGGGAGGTGAGGTAGGAGGGGGCGAGGTGATGGAGAGCCTTGAAGCCCAGGGTGAGGAGTTTCTGCCTGATGCGCAGATTGATTGGTAGCCACTGGAGATTTTTGAGGAAGGGAGTAATATGCCCAGAGCGTTTCTGGACTAAAATAATCCAGGCAGCAGCATGAAGTATGGATTGAAGTGGAGAGAGACACGAGGATGGGAGATCAGAGAGAAGGCTGATGCAGTAGTCCAGACGGGATAGGATGAGACCTTGAATGAGCAGGGTAGCGGTATGGATGGAGAGGAAAGGGCGGATCTTGGCAATGTTGCAGAGCTGAGACCGGCAGGTTTTGGTGACGGCTTGGATGTGAGGGGTGAATGAGAGAGCGGAGTCGAGGATGACACCAAGGTTGCGGGCTTGTGAGACGGGAAGGATGGTAGTGCCGTCAACAGAGATGGGAAAGTCAGGGAGAGGACAAGGTTTGGGAGGGAAGACAAGGAGTTCAGTCTTCGACATGTTGAGCTTTAGGTGGCGGGCAGATATCCAGATGGAGATGTCCTGAAGGCAGGAGGAGATGCGAGCCTGGAGAGAGGGGGAGAGAGCAGGGGCAGAGATGTAGATCTGGGTGTCATCAGCGTAGAGATGATAGTTGAAGCCGTGGGAGCGAATGAGGTCACCAAGGGAGTGTGTGTAGATTGAGAACAGAAGGGGAGCAAGTACTGAACCTTGGGGAACCCCCACAGTAAGAGGATGGGAGGGGGAGGAGGAGCCTGCAAAAGAGACTGAGAAAGAATGACCGGAGAGATAAGAGGAGAACCAGGAGAGGACGGAGTCTGTGAAGCCAAGGTCAGATAGCGTGTTGAGGAGAAGGGGGTGGTCCACGGTGTCGAAGGCAGCTGAGAGGTCGCGGAGGATAAGGATAGAGTATGAGCCGTTGGATTTGGCAAGCAGGAGGTCATTGGTGACCTTTGAGAGGGCAGTTTCCCTGGAATGTAGGGGACGGAAGCCAGACTGGAGGGGGTCGAGGAGAGAGTTGTTGTTGAGGAATTCTAGGCAGCGCGTGTAGACCACTCGTTCAAGGTGTTTGGAAAGGAATGGTAGGAGGGATATGGGGCGATAACTAGAAGGTGAGGTGGGGTCAAGAGAGGGTTTTTCTAGGATGGGAGAGACATGGGCATGTTTGAAGGCAGAGGGGAAGGAATCAGTGGAGAGTGAGCAGTTGAAGATGGAAGTTAAGGAGGGAAGAAGGGATGGAGCGAGAGATTTAATGAGATGAGAGGGAATGGGGTCAGAAGCACAGGTGGCCGGAGTAGCACTTCAGAGGAGGGAGGAGAGCTCCTCTGAGGATACTGCTGGGAAGGATGGAAGAGTAGCAGAGAGTGTTGAGAGTCGGGGGGTTGGAGAAGGGGGGGAAGAGACTTTGGGGAGGTCGGACCTGATGGATTTAATTTTGTTAATGAAGTAGGAGGCCAGATCGTAGGGGGTGATGGAAGGAGGAGGGGGCGGAACCGGGGGCCTGAGAAGGGAGTTGAATATACGGAAGAGCTGGCGGGGGTGATGGGCATGGGTGTCAATAAGGGAGGAGAAATAGCTTTGTCTGGCAGAAGAGAGGGCTGAGTTAAGGCAGGAAAGGATAAACTTGAAGTGAACGAGGTTGGCATGGTGTTTAGACTTTCGCCAGCAGCGTTTGGCAGCTCAAGCATAAGAGCGAAGGAGGCGGACAGTGGCAGTGATCCAGGGCTGTGGGTTAGTGGTACGAGAGCGGCGAAGGGAAAGGGGAGCGAGTGAGTCTAGCTGAGTAGAAAGGGTAGAGTTGAGAGCAGTAATCTGATCATCAAGACTAGGTAGAGAGGAAAGGGCAGCGAGGTGGGGTGTGAGGCGCTCCGAAAGATGGGTGGGGTCCAGAGAGCAGAGATCTCTGTGAGGGAGTAATACGGATTTACAGGGGAAAAGAGTGTGAGTGAGGAGGCAGGTGAGAAGATTATGATCAGGGAGAGGGATTTCAGAGTTGGTGAGGGTGGACACAGTGCAGCGGTAGGAGATGATGAGGTCGAGGGTATGACCAAGTTGGTGAGTGGGTGAGGTGGGGTGGAGGAAGAGGTTGGTAGCGTCAAGGAGAGATAGAAGGCGGGTGGCAGAGGAGTCGTTAGGGATATCCATGTGGATATTGAAGTTTCCGAGGATCAGAGTGGGCATGGAGAAGGAGAGAAGGAAGGTGAGGAAGGGGTCAAAGTCGTTAAAGAAGTTGGAGGTGGGGCCAGGAGGGCGGTAGATGACGGCTACAAGAATCTGGAGGGGGTGGTAGAGGCGAATAATGTGGGCTTCAAAGGAAGGGAAGGAAAGGGAAGGGGGAGGAGGGATAGTGTGAAAGCGACATTGGGGGGCGAGAAGGAAACCAACACCTCCTCCTTTTCCGGTGAGTCTGGGGGAATGGGAGAAGAAGAGGCCTGCACTGCAGAGAGCAGCGGAAGAGACCGTGTAGTCTGGAGACAGCCATGTTTCAGTTAGGGCGAGGAGGAGTAGAGAGCTGGAAAGGAATAAGTCCAGGATGAAAGGGATCTTACTTAAAACGGATCGGGGGTTCCAGAGGCCACACTTGGCAGCAGCTGTCGAGGGTGGGGAGGGAGGGCGAAGGGTGCGAGGGATGGGGAGGGTTTGGATTGGGATGAGTTGGCGGGAGCCTGGGCGGGGAGAGTGGGAAGGGGGGTGGCGATGGGAAAGGAGAACTGGGATGGGGTGGGGGCGGGGAGAAGGGGAGGGAGGGGGCTGGGAGGGAGGAGCGGAGGGCTGGCGCTGGTACAGAGGAATCCTTGGTAGGGGGTGAGGGGGAGTGGTTTTGGTGGGGGAGAGGGAGGGAAAAAGCTGGGTGGGAGAGAGGAAGGGGAAGGTGAGGAATGGGAATGGCAGTTGGGAGCAAGGGAACTGAAAGTTCATGGTGAGGTCAGCAGGGCGAGTGACAGTACAGTGGGATGTTAACAATTGAGATGAAGAAGCAATAAAACAGTAGCAGTGATATAAGTAGGCGATGGCATCACAGGGTGTAGTTAAACAATCAATATGCCATGGCAATAATAAAATTGGCAGATAATGATGTCACAGAGAGCAGATACAAACTATTAAGTGCTGGAGTAGGGTGGGCCAGTTAAGGGGGGTCAGGGAGCAGAGATACCTGGGGAGAGGAGCGAACAGTCAACTAGCATGGGAAGGCTGAGGAGGTGCGAATGAGGTTGTCGTTAATGTAACATGGTGCTAACAAGGGCTTGTTACCTGGGGGCGGGGGGAGAGTCAGTCAGGAATGGACCGGGAAGGGGGGGATGACGGGCACTTTAAGGAAGGCCTCCTAAGTGGGGGGGGGGTGGAAGCACGGGGGCGTCCATGGGGGCGCTGTGATGGCGGGCGGGACTCTCGGGAACGGAGTCCCGGGCGTCAATGGCGGCGCTCAGAGGAGAGGAGCCTTCCGGGAGCAGCAAGGCCGCGCGGTGTGATGGCGGGCGGGCGGGCCTCTCGGGAACGGAGTCCCGGGCGTCTATGGCGGTGCTCTGAGGAGAGGATCCTTCCGGGAGCAGCAAGGCCGCGCGGTGTGATGGCGGGCGGGCGGGCGGGCCTCTCGGGAACGGAGTCCCGGGCGTCTATGGCGGTGCTCTGAGGAGAGGAGCCTTGAACCAGTCCAGTGAATCCACTGGAAAATACTCAAAGGCACCTGAAGACTCAAGGGAACCAGTTTCCAAGGGGCCTCATAACTGTTCAGCTATGAACTCTAGTGAACGAGTCTAATGAACCTGATATCAGTTTCATCATGTGATGAAGAAAGCTTACATGTTTTTTCTTTTCAGTTGCTTCCTTTCTAATTCAGGAAACCAAATCTCAGCTACTTACATAATAAAAAATCCTGAAGAGCCAATTGAAAGGACAGCATGATGAGTATTCCTCCTCATCTCCTCCAACTCACCCTTCCAATGTCTCTCACTCTTTTTCTTAATGGTATGAGTTAAGTGCTCACTATGTGCCAGACACTGTACAAAACACGGGGGTAGATACAAGATCATCAGGTAGGACACTGCCCATGTCCCACATGGGGTTCACAGTCTTAATTCCAATTTTATAGACAAATGAAATGACTTGCCTAAGGTCACAAAGCAGACAAGTGGAGCAGTCAGGATTAGAATCCAGGCCTGTGCTCTTTCCACTAGGCAACACTGCTTCTCTTCTTTGTTCTCCCTTCTAGCTCTATTCATATTTACTCTACGTATATAGTTGCTGCTTTCTACTAATCATTTCCTTCCTTCTTGCCTCATCTCAGCCTCCTCTCAAGTCCTCTTGATCTAGTGCCCCCCAAACTCTTTGCAGAGGTGTGTGTTTGTCCTAAGAGAGCCAAACATCTTATTCACTGAACTAAAATCAGGTGCTCAGTGGTCAAGTTAACTTCAGAGATAGGGTGGGTTTGGATTGTGAAAGCCCTGAGGAACAGGGTCAAGGTCTAATTCCCATTTGTGGATTTTCTCCCAGATGTTAATAAAGTGGTCCACACAGAGTGAGTGCTTAACAAATGCTGTTACTGCTACTGTAAACCATTCCTTTGATTTCAAATGTTAGGGAGTGTCAGTGTCTTGTTGCAAATGTATCTGTTCGGGTCTTAGTCCCTTGATAATGTTGTGTTGTTGATGACCGTGACAAGATTCCAACACAGAACATCCCATAAAGGCAGACAACTTGCTTTTTCATTGATTAATCTCTATATACAAGTCCCCATTATTGCCTAATACCATCCTCATGTGGATGGTTAAGGAGTGATGCTTGAATCTTTTTTGGCCATTTGTGGACTGCCATAGGTTTAGAATGTAATGGGTTTGGACTTTAAACCTAAAAAAGACCATCATTTTAGCCTTAACATAAACATTAGCTATAATCTAAACCTGAGACTAATCATGCAGTGTATAGAAGATGGAGAGAGAGGGGGGAGGAAAATCGGAAGGGAGAGAGAAAGAGAGAGGGAAGAAGGGAGAGAGGGAGAAAGAGAAAATGTATTGGCTCAAAGGCAGAGCTCTCATCTATTATATTGCTACACTGTACTTTCCCAAGCTCTTAGTACAATGCTCTGCACATAATAAAGGGCTCAATAAATAAGATTATTTGATTCCTGGGGTCAGAAAATAAATACATATATTTATGGTAGGGAAATAGTAAAGAATAAATTATCTGCTTCTAATTCTGCTTTATCAGCCTAAAATATTAATGCAGTCCCCTTTTCTTAGTAATGGGAATTTGGATAATAATAATAATGATAATGATAATAATATTAATTCAGTGCTTAGTAGGTGTCCAATACTCTGTTAAGTGCGGGGGTAGAGACAAGATAATCAGATGGACATAGTCTCTGTTCTAGGCAGGGATCACAATCTAAGGGGTTTGGAAATAGGTTTCTGATTCCCCTTTTTAGATGAGGAAACTGAGGCAAAGAGTGGTTTAAGCTACTTGTGGAAAGTCACACAGTTTATTGTTGAAGGTGGGATTTAAACCTGTGTCTCCTTAGTCCCATCTTTCCATTTAGCTACACAATTAGATTAATGGGTTCCAGTCTTGCTTTCTTCCAGGTAATGCCCACTTACTTTCATCAAGTAAGGGGAAGGGGAGGGGGGAATCACCCAGTCTTATGAATATTAAAGGCAAAATAAAGACAGAAATCAAGTAAGGGTCCTTTAATGATTTCCTTCAAGACTAGTTTTCAAATGAATTCATGTTGGGATTTGCAGGCTTTAGCATATTAACAATAAAAATTAATTATGGTATTTGTTAAGCACTTACCCCGAGCCAGGAACTGTACTAAGCTCTGGATACTAGTCTCTGAACTTTATGGAGTCATTGTCAGAAGTGTGAGGGAGCAATTATGGTAAATGCAGGCAGACAGACACAAAATATGCAGAGCAAATTAATTTCTCAAGTCTGAATATTTTTGAAAGTTATTTGCAAAGGTAACTTACTGTCTCACTGAGAGGAACCATGATGCCAAAAGCACAGTGAAACGAATCACAGGAAACACTTGGTTTTATTTTTTTACTGCAAAATGATGACTATTCCAGTAGCCATTACACATGCAAATGATTATCATTGAAAATTGCTCTCTAGAAAGACATAAAGAGTTTCATGGTGTTGAAGATTTTGGAAGATGGGTAGCCTTGGCAGAAGCCCACCACAAAATAGTTGATAGCTGTGTGATGTTAACCCTGCCACAGAAAGATCAGACATCTCTCTCCATCTCTTAACTACCCACATGGTTCCTTTGTGGCCATCCATACCAATTAGGCACATAAAGATTAATGTTTGGTATTATTTAACTACTTAATTATTCATTTATTCATCTTTCCATCTTCCTTTTCATCCAATTGGAAATTATACTTTGCTAATCACCCCTGATAGGTTGTAAGATCTAACCCTAACCCTAACCGTAACCCTAACCCTAACCCAACGCTTTCTTGGGTTTGTTTTTTGATTGTTTGTTTGTTTGTGTTTTATCTCCTGTCTAGATTGTATGCTCTGTGGGCAGGGATCATGGCTACCTACTTGGTTGTACTGTACAACTCCAAGTGCTTAATACAGTGCCTTGCACACAGTAATCATTCAATAAGTAATAATAATAATGGTCTTTGTTAAGCGCTTTCTATGTGCCAGGCACTATACTAAGCACTGAAGTGGTTACAAGCAAAGGGGTTTGGACACTGCCCGGTCCCACATGGGGCTCCCGGGTTTGATCCCCATTTTCCAGATGAGGTAACTGAGGCCCAGAGAAGTGAATTGACTTGCCCAAGGTCATCCAGCAGACAGGTGTCAGAGCTGGGATTAGAACCGAGGACCTTCTGACTCCCAAGCCCATGTTCTAGCCACTACACTATGCTGCTGCTCTCCAAGAAAAATTGATAGGTTGAAAGATAGTAAGCAGAGACACCTCCAAGCCAGGTCCTGTTTAGAACCTTAGTTACCTCATATGTAAAATGGGAATTGGGCCTGTGAGCCCCATGTGGGACATGAACTGTGTACAACCTGATTACATTTTATCTGACCCAGCACTAAAGTACAGTGCATGGGACATAGTAAGCTCTTGACAAATACCATTAAAAACAAAAAAAAAACCCATTGACATTAACACCCCTCATCATGCTTCTGAAAATTAACTGACATTATACCTGACAATAAAGGGCAAACAAGCTTCATGTTATAAAATAAAATGTTAACAAAGATGTCTGAACATTCTCATGGGGGTGGTTCCTTATTGCCCCTCTGACTTCTATATCTTAATCTTTAAACTCCATGGGTATGCACATTACTGTTTCTAGACTTTTGAAAGTTACATTTCCTAGTATTTATTATCCATTCTAGTAGGTTTTCCCTTTTTTCCCATTATCAGCATCCATCTCCCCATTCTGAGTTTCTTTCTCTTTCAAGTCCTAAATTCTTACATCACAGTTGCAAGTTCAGAAGGAAGTACATCTAGACCATTGTCCCCTTTCCTTAAATGAAAAATATGATCTCAAATAGATCCCTTCCACTGAGCAATTCCAGGCCTCCCTAACACCTTTAAACTACCTCAGCCTGGTGAATTATTCCCTTAGCAAAAGTTATACACCAATAGACGAAGTAAAGTGAAGATGACTTTTTTTAATGTTAAGTTTCCACTCTGTGCCAGGCACAGTACTAAGTGCTGCAGTAGATACAAGATAATCAGGTTGGGCACAGTCTATATCCCACATGGGGCTCACTGTCTCAATACTCATGTTACAGGTGAGGTAACTGAGCTACATAGAACATAAGTGACTTGCCCAAGGTGACACAGCAGCCAAGCAGCAGAAACAGGTTTAGAATCCAAATCCTCTGACTACTATGCTCGTGCTCTTTACACTAGGCAACACTGGTTCCCATTTAAAATCCTAAATGCTGCCTCCCCTGTGTCTGAAAAGAGTTTTCAAACCCCTCTCTGTGCCTCACCTACCAACGAGGAGGGACTGAGACAATGTTATGAGTAGAACCCACTGAAAACCCTGCTTTGCAAATAAAGTTATTATAGAGACTGTAACTGCTAAAACCCACATCTGCCATCACTGCACAGTACATATCAAAGATATAATTTCGACTCCATGAAACATAATTAATCTCAACATCAACTGAAGACCATAATTGGCTTTCCATCCCACTGAGCAGGAGTTATACCTTTTTCTGAAAATATTTTATTAGAAATGGCATAAGGTGGCTGCATTAAATATAGACATTGAGGTGGAGGAAGGGATATTTACAGTCTGATAAACAGTTACAATTCACATTTCTCCTGAGCCTAGGAGAACACTCATGTCAATTGTACAGAAAAGAGCTGGATAGATAGAATAACTCAAACACAGGAGGGGAACGAGATGCAGACATCCTTTTCAGCTGGCTGATTTTACTTCAAAACGCAGCTTCCAACACCACACCTGTCTTATAGCTGTTTTCATCTCTCTGTTCCTCAGCATGTAGATGAGGGGATTGAACATGGGGGCAATGATGGTGTAAAAGAGAGCAAACACATTATTCTCGGGGAAGATCTGGGCCAGTTGGAGGCAAATGAATATAGAGGGAAAAATAAAAAAATAATGCCACCACGGTGATATGGGAAGTGCAGGTGGAGAAGGCTTTGTGACGTCCTTCCAAAGAGCAGATCCACAGATGGCTAAAATGGTGATGTAAAAGAAGAACAAGACTATAAATGAGATCAATGCAACTGTCCCTGAATTGGAGTGGTCTAAAATTCCTATCACTTCAGTGTCTGTGCAGGCCAGTTTCAGGAGAGGGTAAGCATCACAGAAATAGTGGTCAATCTTATTGGAGCCACAGAAGGGCCAAAAAAATAATAAGGAGCCAATAGACGATGGAATGGAGAAATCCTCCTCCGCAGCACACTACAACCACTGTGGCACACTGCTGCTTATTCATGACATCCACATAGTTCAAGGGTTTGCAGATGGCAACATAGCTATCTTAGGCCATCCCCACAAGGTTGAAGATCTCAACCCCACCAAATGAGTGAATGGTAAAGAGCTGAATCATGCAGTCATGGAAGGAAATGGTTTTCTTCTCAGACAGCAAATCTCTGAACAGTTTGGGAGTCCCTGCAGAAGTGTAGCCAAGTTCCATGAAGGACAAATGGCAGAGGAAGAAGTACATGAGCTGTTTGATGAGGGAACTGCCTCTGATAGTGATGAGCATGACGAGATTCCCTAAGAGGATGGAATGTAACAGGAGAGAAACAGTCCAAAGCAGAATATCTGCAAATTTCTATTGGTGGACAGATCTAAATGGACAAATTCTATGGGAATGAGGAATATTTACCTGAAATGATTGCAAAATGAAACATCACAAATAACAATTGGAAAATTTCAGTGACCAGTTCATTCTTCTTATAATTTAATATGACACAATACTGTGTCAAGAACACTGCAAGTGAAACTTTATATTTTTTTGGATATACATCCCTTTCATTTCTAGTAAGGTGATAAAAGTATTTTTTATTCATTAAGTGCTCACCATATGCCAGGCATTGTGTTAATTACCAGAATATAGGCCAATTGGCTAGAAAACAGTCCTTCTTCCACATAGGGCTCACAATCTAAGAAGGAGGGAGAGGGAAAATTTTATCCCCATTTTGCAATGGAGAAAGCTGACACACAAGAGAAGCAGCCTAGTCTAATGGAAAGAGCACAGGTCTGGGAGTCACATGATTTGGGTTCTAATTCCAGCTCTCCCACCTGCCTGCTTTGTAACCTTGACCAATGCATTTAACGTCTCTTTGCCTCAGTTTCCCTATCTGTAAAATGGGGATTAAATTCTACATCCCTCCTACTTAGACTCAGTACCCCCATTTTTATGTTATTTGTTAAGTGCTTACTATGTGCTAGGCACTGTTCTAAGCACTGGGATAGGTACAAACTAATCAGGTTGGACAGAGTTCATATCCTACATGCTGACATGTCGAAGCAGCCTGGCTCAGTGGAAAGAGGCTGGGGTTGGGAGTCAGAGGTCGTGGATTCTAATCCCAGCTCTGCAACATGTCAGCTGTGCGACTTTGGACAAGTCACTTAACTTCTCCGTGCCTCAGTTATCTCATCTGTATAATGGCAATTAGGACTAGGGATTAGCAACACAGGAAAGAAGGCAATAGAAAAGGACCTCCATATTTTTGACCAAGAAAACGCTATGGACTACAAACCAGAACAAGTACAGAAGAAAATGTCACGTTCTGGAGAAGACATGTTAAAGGAATCACCATGGGTCAGAAATGACCAAAAGGCATTAGGCAATAACAATAAAGCCTATCAGTCACGGTATTCCTTTAAGGACCACCTGATTGGAACCAAGACATCATATGAGGGTGTCGATTCAGATGTTATTTAAACAGTCCTGGAGATCTGCCAAAAGCAAAACGGTGGGCTAAAAACATGAAATTTATCTGATTCATAATATTTCAGAATTGAGATTGTGATTTTGGTGAAGACCAAAATTCACAATCCATGCTTCAATTTTCCAAGAAGAGTGAGCTAATTCGGATCGATGTCCTTGCAATTTGCCTTCCTTTTTATATTAAAATAACTAGGGCTTACACAGGAAAAGTCAATGAATCAAAGATGAGAACTGAGAAATTAAGAGAAACTTCTACAAAAAAAGAAAACAAAAACCTTACCCCTTTGTTAGTCTTCCCACAATGATACATTTCTGTGTGCTTGTATCTTTATGTCCAGTCATGGGAAATAAAAGGTTTTTTCCGAGCTGCATCAGGGCAGAACTCAATTCTCAGTGGAAGTCCAACCTTCACATTGGATGGAGGCAAAACACTGGTGTTTCTGAATCTTGAGTCATCTCTGGTTTTCCGAAAGTCAGCTTGATTTCCTTGGAGCTGTCTGAGACTGGCAACCCCACCCACCTATGTCTGAGCTCAGAGGGAAAAACAAGAGACAACGACGGTTTTCCCCCTCAACTCGGTAAGTGCTTTGTGCAGAGCTATCTTTGGGGAAAATCTTTGCCTAAAAGACCTAGCTGTTAAAGCAAAACATTTTAAAGGTCCAGGGACTCTGCCAGCTCCCTAAGTCCCTCAAGATCATCCTTATCAGAGGTAGTGGTGGATCAAATCCAGGAACTTTTCTTCATCATGTTGACAACAAGTTTGAGTACAGTTTCGTAGGCAATGCTGTCAATTCTATAACATTGCCCATATTTTCGATTATAATTTAACCATTTGCTGATTATTTTCTTCTCCCCAGATTATACCCGCTCAACTACCCAGTCAGTTCATTCACACTCTCAGCCAGCCATACAAACTAGACACTATTAAAGAACTTAATGATTCATTTAATCATCTTTCAATTTTCTTTTTCTTCCAATTGAAAATTATTCTGTACCTCTCACTGCTGATAGATTGTAAATTCCTTGAGGCCAGGGATCATGTATTTTATCTCTATTATAATCCCTCAAGGGCTTAGGTTTGTGCTCTGTATACAATCAATACTCAGTAAATACTATAGATTGATTGCTCTATGAGCCAGTTACAGAAAGCATATTCATTCATTCATTCATTCAATTGCATTTATTGAGCGCTTACTGTGTGCACAGCACTGTACTAAGCAATTAGGAAGTACAAGTCGGCAACATATAGAGACAGTCCCTACCCAGCAACGGGCTTACAGTCTAGAAGGGGGAGACAGACAACAAAACAAAACAAGTGCTTAATTTTACCCCAATTATTTCATTCATTATTTCATTCATTTATGCCAGTGCAAAGAAATGCACATCCAATAATGTTCACTCACATATATAAATACAAGCTAATGACTCCACAATCTGATTAGTCGATCGTCGGTATTTATTAAGCACTTACTTTGCACGGAGAGCTATACTAAACACTTGGGAGACTACAATACAACGGAGTTGGTAGACACACTCCCTGCCCACAACAAGCTTAGAGTCTAGATCTTATTAGGGCTGAGATCCACTCAACTAGTAAACCTTCCTTCTCCCCAGCAACTATTCCCAGCTCCCTCTCCCTTCTTTCCCTTCCACCACCTACCTTAAGCCCTTCTTACCTGAAGTAGAAAGGATGGTCCCTCAGGACCCTTGCCATAGACGGGAGAGTGAGATAGAATGAAAAGCTAGAAGCCTCCTTCATTACTGCTTTCACATATTCATTCATTCGTATTTACTGAGCGCTGTGTGCAGAACACTGTACTAAGCGCTTGGATAGTACAATTCATCAATAGATACAATCCCTGCCCACAATGTGTTTACAGCCTAGGCGGGGGGGGAGACAGACATCAAAACGGCGAGGACATAAAGCCGAGCCCAACAGCTTCACTGGCAAAAGGAAAAGCAGGATCAAAAAGAAGGGGCGGGGGGGGGGGTGTTTCCTGGAAGGCTGGTCTCGCAGGGATCTCAATCATTCGGTCAATAATATTTATTGAGAGCTTACTGTGTGTACAGCACTGTACTAAGTGCTTGGGAGAGTAGAATATAACAATAAACAGACACATTCTCTGCCCACAAAGTGGATCTCTGGAGAAAAGGAGGGAGAAGCAAGGAAAGAACTGCAGAGCACTGTACTAAGTGCTTGGGAAGTGCAAGGTAGCGACATATAGAAACGGTCCCTACCCAACAACAGGATCACAGTCTAGAAGGGGGAGAAAGACAACAAAACAAAACAAGTGGACAGGTGTCAAGTCGTAAGAATAAATAGAATTAAAGGGAGATGCACATCATTAACAAAATAAATAGAATAGTAAATATGTACAAGCAAAATAGAGTAAAAAAACTGTACAAACATATATAAATGTTCTGTGGGGAGGGGAAGAAGGTAGGGCTGGGGAGATGGGGAGGAGGAGAGGAAAAGGGGGGCTCAGTCTGGGAAGGCCCCTTGGAGGAGGTGAGCTCTCAGTAGGGCTTTGAAGGGAGGAAAAGAGCTAGCTTGGCGGATGTGTGGATATGTGGATATGTGGAAATGATAACCCTAATGGTCAACACAAAGGATAAGTGTTCATTCACCTTTAAATTTCAAGCTCTTTCATTCTACTATTTGGCTACAGAATTATGCAGTTAAAACATTGAAGAAACTCACAAATCATATAGCTAAGGTGTATTGTATAAAGAGAAGCTGGTAAAAGATGCCCTTTGGAAATAATAAATTATACATCCTCCACGTGCATTGAAACTCAGGTTTACCTTGTTTTAAATCATGGAAGAACTCTTTCCAAGTGGTCTTTAAACTTTTGTAGAATCAAAGACTCAACTGGGAATTTACTCACAGAGTTTGTGTCTCCCTCCAGAGCACAGCCCACCCCAGCATGCCAGGTCATAAACACACAGACCAGCCATGAATGGAGAAGGTCTCCTCCAAGAAGCTTCCCTGAATAAGCTCTCTCTTCATTTACCTTCCCCACACTCCCCTTTGCAATGACTCTGCACCTGGCTGTGTACCTCTTAAGAACTTTGGTTTTCACCCCAGCCCCCATCATTTATAGTACATCTCCTTATGCTCTAATGTTTCCCCAGCTGTACTTTATTTTAATGTCTATCTCCCCCTGTAAACTGTCAGGTCATTGTGGGCAGTGGTAATGTCTACCACTTCTGTTGTATTGCACTTTCCCAAGTGTTCAGTAAAGTGCTCCAACTGTTTAGTACCGTGGTTTGCACACATTAAATGCTCAATAAATACAATAGAATGAAGCTTGCTGTGGGCAGGGATTGTCACTATTGCTGTAGTGTACTTTCCAAGTGCTTAGTACAGTTCTTTGCACACAGTAATCGCTCAATAAATACACTTGAATGAAATGAATGAATGCTCTGCATATTGTAAGTGCTCAATAAACACAATTGACTGATTGATTGATTATCATCCACTCCTGAGCTCAAGTACTGTAGTACTATCACCGAGCACTGTTTACCCAAGGAAACACTAACAATCATTATGGTACTTGTTAAACGCTGACTAGGTGCCAAACACTGTTCTAAAAGCTGGAGTAGATACAGTTTAATCTGTTTGGACACAGAACCTGTCCCATATAGGACTCACACTCTTATCCCCTTATCTTATCCCCTTATCACTCTTATCCTCTTATCACTCATCTTTTATTTTGTTAATATTTTTTGTTGTTGTCTGTCTCTCCCGTCTAGACTGTGAGCCCACTGAAGGGTAGGGACTATCTCTATATGTTGCCAACTTGTACTTCCCAAGCGCTTAGTACAGTGCTCTTCACACAGTAAGCGCTCAATAAATACGATTGATGATGATGATAATGATCCCCGTTTGACAGATTAGGTCACTGAAGCACAGAGAAGTAAAGTGACTTATCCAGGGTCACATAGCAGACAAGTAGCAGTGCTGGGATTAGAACCCAGGTCCTTATGAGTCCCAGGCCCATGTTCTATTCACTAAACCATGCTCCAGCCTTCCATGTCTCAGAAGGAAGCAAAGACTTCTCTCATACCCTCCTATATTCCAGTCCTTTTTTGTAAAGGTTCTCTATAGTGACCGGAGGTCTGAGAGAAGTAATAGTTAGAAATGTGATATTTGTTAAATGTTCACTATGTGCCAAACATTATATTTAGCATTGGGGTAGATAGAAAATAATCAGCTCAGCACAGATCCTGTCCCTTATTGACTCACAGTCTAAGTAGGAAGAGGAGCAGGTATTGAATCCCCATTTTACTTGAATCCCCATTTTACTGAAGAGGAAGTTGAAACAAAGAGAAGTTAAGGGACGTACCCAAGGTCACACGGCAAGCAAGTGATCTTTACTATTATTGTTATGGTATTTGTGATGTGCTTACCGTATGGATAAAAGCTGCTCCGTGCTCCTTAAGGGAATCCAGGGTTGACATTGTATTCCAATTCTCTCTTGGAATCTAAATCCAACTTGAAACCTAGGCCAAGTTTCAACCAGAGCCCTAGTTTGAGTCAAAGTCTTAACTCTTGCAGCATGGCCTAGTGGAAATAACGAGAGCCTGGGAATCAGAAGGACTGGATTCTTATCCTGGCTCTGCCAATGTACGTGTGTGACCTTAAGCATGTCACTCAACTTCTCTTTGTGTCAGTTACATCACCTGTAAAATGGGGATTTAGCCTGTTCGTCCCATGTGGGACATGGACTGTGTCCAATTTGATTAGCTTGAATCTACCCCAGTGTCCAAGTACACTGCCTGACACATAGTAAGTGCTTAACAAATACCTTTAGAAAAAAGAAAAAAAGGAGAAAAACTCTGACCCTACTACCAGGCATCATGCTTGCAAAAATCATCTTGCAGACAGTACACTACTGATTGTCTACCTGTCAAGTGAGGGGCAAATCAGCATCACTTTATAACATAAAACTGCAACAAAGATATCTGAGCATTCTCAAACATCATGTTTTTTAATCTCCATGGATATGCACATTATTGTCTCCAGCATTCTGAAAGATTATTCTCCCAGTATTTATCTTCCATTCTAGTAGGTTTTCCATTTTATCATATTTAATGGCAGCCATCTCCATATTCTGAGTTTCTTTTTCTTTTGAGACCTAAATCCTCGTATCATAGTTTAATCACTTGATACAGTGCACTGCACACAGTAAGCGCTCAATAAATACGATAGAATGAATGAATTGTGAAGAAGGTACCACTGAGAACATAGCCCCCTTTCCTTCAATGAAAAATGTGATCTCAAAAAAATCCCTTCCATTGAGTAATTCCAGGCCTCCCCAACCTGTTTTTCACCTCTTCCTGATGAATTAGTCCTTAACAATATTATGCACCAAGTGATGTAAAGATGACTTTTTAATCATCTCTTTTAAGTGCTTACTGTGTGCCAGACACTGAACTAAGTGCTGGGGTAGATATAAGATACTACTACTACTACTACTACTACTACTACTACTACTACTACTACTACTAATAACAATAATAATAATAGTATTTGTTAAGTGCTTACTATGTGCCATGCACTGTTCTAAGCACTGGGGTAGATATAAGTTAATCAGGTTGACCCATGTGGGGTTCACAGACTTAATCGCTATTTTACAGATGAGGTCACTGAGGCACAGAGACGTTAAGTGATTTGTCCAAAGTCACACAGCTGACAAGTGGCAGAGTCGAGATTAGAACTCACGACCTCTGACTCCCGAGTCCATGCTCTTTCCATTAAACTACGCTGCTTCTCTTAATCATCTTGGACACAGTCTAGATTTCACATGTAGCTCAAAGTCTTAATTTCCATTTCATTTTACAGATGAGGTAACTGAGGCACGCCGACAGAAGTTAAGTGACTTGCCCAATGTCAGGCAGCAGGCAAGTGGCAGAAACAGAATTAGAACAATAATCCTCTGACTACTAGACTTGTGCTCTTTCCACTAAGCCCGCAACTTCCCATTAAAAATCAGAATTGCTGACCCCTCCATATCTGAAAAGAGTTTTCAACCCCTGTCCTGTGCCTTATCAGTCAGCAAGGAGGGACTGAGACAATTGTATGAGTAGAACCCACTGAGAACCCTTCTTTGTACATAAGCATTTAATAGAAACTATATCTGCTTAAACCCACAATTGCCATTGCTGCACAGTGCACATCAGAGGTAACTCTCCTCCCTACAATTAATTTTAACATTAACTGAAGACTGTAATTAGCTTTCCATCACTTTAAGTAGCAGTTATTCCTTTTCTTGAAAATATTGTATTTGAAATGGCATAGGATAATGGATGGCTGTAATGAGGTTGAGAAAGGGATTTATTCATTCATTCCATAAAACTGCAACAAAGATATCTGAGCATTCTCATGGAGATAGCTCCTTAATGCTTACAAACATCATGTTTTTCAAACTCCATGGATATGCACACTATTGTCTCCAGCAAAAATGAATAATAAATAAATAAATAAATAAATAAATACAATTGAGCGCATACTGTGTGCAGAGCACTGCACTAAGTGCTTAGGAAGTACAATTCGGCAACAGATAGAGATAATCCCTACACAATAACGAGCTTACAGTCCAGAAGGGGGAGACAGACAACAAAACAAACCATTCATTCATTCATTCATTCAATCTTATTTATTGAGCGATTACTATGTGCAGAGCACTGTACTAAGCGCTTGGGAAGTACAAGTTGGCAACATATAGTGACGCTTCCTACCCAACAGTGGGCTCAAACCAAGTATACAATCATCAATAGCATCAAAATAGACAAATAGAATTATATATATATATGTATATATATATATATGCATCACTAATAAAACAGAGAAATGAACATGATCAAATATACACAAGTGCTGTGGGGCAGGGAAGCGGGTTGAGCAGAGGGAGAGAGTAGGTGCGATGGGGAGGGGAGATGGAGCAGAGGAAAAGGGGCTAAGCCTGGGAAGGCCTCCTGAAGGAGGTGAGTTCTCAGTAGGGCTTTGAAGAGGGGAAGAGAGCTAGTTTGGCGGTTGTGAGGAATGAAGTCACTCCAAGCCTTCCAAGCTGTATTAAATACAGGCATTGAGGTGGAGGAAGAGATGTTTACAGTCCGATAAACAGTAAGAATTCTCGTTTCTCCTGAGCCTAGGAGAAAACCTGGGTTGATTGTTCCGAGAAGAGGTTGGATAGAATAAGACATATGCAGGAGGGGAAGAGAGGAGTTGTGGAAGACATCCATTTCATTTTCCCTTCAAACACGGCTTCCAACACCACACCTTTCTCATGGCCGTTTTCACCTCTCTGTTCCTCAGAGTATAGATGAGGGGGTTGAACATGGGGCAATGATGGTGTGAAACAGAGTAAACACCTTATCCTCAGGGAAGGTCTGGGCTGACCGGAGGTAAATGAAGAGGGAAGACAAGAAAAACAATGCCACCACGGTGATGTGGGAAGCACAGGTGGAGAGAGCTTGGCGACATCCTTCCAAAAAGCGGGTCCTCAGACTGGCTAAAATGGTGAAGTAAGAAAAGATCAATACAGTAAAAGTAACCACAACTGTCCCTGTATTGGCGAGGACTAAAAATCCAGTCACATCAGTATCTGAGCAAGCCAGTTCCAGGAGAGGGTAAATATCACAGAAATAGTGATCGATCTTATTAGGACCACAGAAGAACAAAAAAAAATGACAAGAAGCCACTGGACGATGGAATGGAGAAATCCTCCTCCCCAGCACACTGCAATCACTGTGGCACAGCGCTACATGTTCATGATAACCACGTAGTGCAAGGGTTTGAAGATGGCAACATAGCGATCGTAGGCCATCCCCACAAGGATGAAAATCTCAACCCCAGCAAATAAGTACATGGTAAAGAGCTGAATCATGCAGTCACAGAAGGAAATGGTTTTCGACTCAGACAGCAAATCTCCGACCAGTTTGGGAGTCACTGTGGAAGTGTAGTAGAGGTCCATTAGGGACATATGGCAGAGGAAGAAGTATTTGGGCTGCTTGACGAGGGAACTGCATCTGACGGTGATGAGGATGAAGAAATTCCCTAAAAGGATTGTAATGTAACAGGAGAGGAACAGCCAAAAGCAGAATATCTGCAAATTTCGGTCACTGGACAGTCCTAAGAGAACAAATTCTGTGACGTTGTTCCTCTTTTCCATTCTGAGAATGAGGAATATTTATCTGAAATGATTGCAAAATGAAGAACATTTAGAAAATTGCAGTGGCCATTTCATTATACATATAATTTAATATGGCATACAATAGTGTTTACATGAGAACACTACAAGAGAAATTTTGTATCTTTGCTGAATGTACATCCATTTAATTTTTAGTGAGACGATAAAGATATTTTTTAATTATTAAGCGCATACCATGTGCCGGACACTGTGCTAAGTACCAGACTACTGGTTAATCATAGAGGAAACATTTCTTCTCCCATATATGGCTCACACTCTAAGAGGTAGGGAGAATGGGAATCCTATCCCCATTTCATAGCTGAGAAAACTGCAGTACAACAAAAGTAGCCTGGAAAGAACAGGGTCTGGGGAGTCATGAGATTTGGATTCTAATTCCAGCTCTACCACCTCCCTATTGTGTGACCTTGTCTAAATTATTTGCCATCTTTGTGCCTCAGCTTCCTCATCTGTAAAATGGGGGTTAAATCCTTCCTCCCTCCTACTTACACTGAGAGCCCCAGATGGTACAGGGACTGTTCTTGGAATTATTATCTTGTATCTACCCCAGCGCTTAGTGCAGTGATTTGCATGTAGTATGGCCTTAACAAATACCACCATACAAATCATAATGATAATAATTATCTTGCATCTATTCTTGTGTATAACACAGAGTAAGTGCCTACCAAATACCATTATATATCAAGCAATCAATCGCATTTATCGAGTTCTTAATGGTTGCAGAGCACTGTACTCTGTTCTTTGGATAGTACAATATTACTGAATTAGTAGACACATCCGCTGCCTGACTATTATCAATAGTTATTAACAGATTGAGTGGTTCAAGATCACCCAGCAGTCCAGCAGTCCAGGGGCAGATCTAGGACTAAAATTCATGTCTCACTAGCAGTGCCATTATCTTCCCACTGGGCCACGGTGACTCAAAATAAATTTATTCCTCTGGAGATCGTATCTGTTACACGAGAAGGTTTCAGAATTCCAGCAATCTGATTTCCTGTCTCTAATAAAGCCCATCATTCACGGGATTGCTTTAAGGACCACCTGATTAGAACCAAGAAATGACATGAAAGTGTTTATTGAGACATTTTTGAAACCATCTTTATCTTCTTACATAAAAATGGATGGTTAAAAAATGTCTTATCTGTCACATGATATTTAAGAAAAAAGCTTGTGATTTAAAAGAACAAAATTTACAGTCCGTGCTCAATTTTCCAAAGAGAAACAGTCAATATGAACCTAGGTCATACCAATCTGGCTTCCATTTTATACTAATATGACAAGAGACCTGCACAGAAAAGTCCATGAACCAAAGGATGAGAACTGAGGGATCAACAGAGAATGTTCATGTTATAAATTTCTTTTTAAAAAAAGCTTACCTGTTTGTTAATCTTCACACAATGATGCATTTCTGTGTGCTTGGATCTTCATTTCCAGTCATGTGAACAGAGCTGCATCAGGACAGAACTCAGATCTCAGTGGAAGTCCAACCTTCACGATGGATGGAGACAGTTCTCGAGAAACCGGGGTTTCTGAATCTCGAATCATCTCTGGTTTCCCGAGAGTCAAATTTATTTCCTTGGGGCTGTCTGAGTCATGTAACCTTACCCACCCAACCTCACGCAGTGACCCCCATCACCTCTGGGTTTAGACTCAATGAGGGGCAAAAATAACAGCCATACACCACCATCCACATGACTATGGATCAGTCCCTTCAGTCCATAATAATAATGTGTGGCATTTGCTAAATGCTTATTATGTGTCTGCCACTGTACTAAGCACTGAGGTGCATACAAGGTAATTGGATTGGACACAGTCCCTGTCCCACATGGTGCTCACAGTCTTAATCGTTTTTTTACAGATGAAGTAACTGAGGCACAGATAAGTGAAGTGACATGCCCAGGTTACGCAGAAAATATGTGGCAGCTGGGATTACAATCCAGGATTTTCTCTCAGGCCCGTGCTCCATCCATTAGGCCATGATGCTTCTCTGTGTCTCCCTAATCCTCCAAAGCCATTGTTCATTCATCTCCACATCAAACAGAAAGTCCTACCCATCCTCTCTAAGACACACCATCAGCTGCTTATTCCTACCTCACCTCGCCGATCTATTACACCCCAGCCCACAAACCTCGTTGCACTTGCACCAATGTACTTGAGTCACTACTGGTTAAAGCACTAAAATAGCCCATTCCCACAGAATTCATGTTAATGTCCTTACACTTTACCTGTTCCTCTATATCAATCAATCAATCGTATTTATTGAGCGCTTACTGTGTGCAGAGCACTGTGCTAAGCGCTTGGGAAGTACAAGCTAGCAACATATAGAGACAGTCCCTACCCAACAGTGGGCTCACAGTCTAGAAGGGGGAGACAGAAAACAAAACCAAACATACTAACAAAATAAAATAAATAGAATAGATAGGTACAAGTAAAATAAATAAATAAATAGAGTAATAAATATGTACAAACATATATACATATATGCAGGTGCTGTGGAGAAGGGAAGGAGGTAAGATGCGGGGGATGGAGAGGGGGACGAGGGGGAGAGGAAGGAAGGGGCTCAGTCTGGGAAGGTCTCCTGGAGGAGATGAGCTCTCAGTAGGGCCTTGAAGGGAGGAAGAGAGCTAGCTTGGCGGGTGAGCAGAGGGAGGGCATTCCAGGCCTGGGGGAGGACGTGGGCCGGGGGTCGATGGCGAGACAGGAAGGCTGAGTAGGTGTGAATGAGGTTGTCGTTAATGTAACTTGGTGATAACAAGGGCCTTTTTCCCGGGGTGGGTTGGGGGGAGAGTCAGTCAGGACCGGACCGGGAAGGGGGCTTGGGGGGCACTATAAGGAAGGTCGCTTAAGTGGGTGGGGGTGGAAGCTGGGGGCGTCTATGGCGGCGCTCGGAGGAGAGGAGCCTTCCAGGAGCAGCGGGGGCCACGCGGTGTGATGGCGGGCGGGCCTCTCGGGAACGGAGTACCGGGCGTCTATGGCGGACATCTCTGGCGCTCTGAGGAGAGGATCCTTCCGGGAGCAGAGGGGGCCACGCGGTGTGATGGCGGGCGTGAGGGCGGGCCTCTTGAGAACGGAGTCCCGGGCGTCTATGGGGGCGCTCTGAGGAGAGGATCACTCCAGGAGCAGCAAGGACGCGCGGTGTGATGGCGGCCGGGCCTCTCGGGAACGGAGTCCCGGGCGTCTATGGCGGCGCTCTGAGGAGAGGATCCTTCCGGGAACAGCAGGGGCCACGCGCTTTGATGGCGGGCGGGCCTCTCGGGAACGGAGTCCCGGGCATCTAGGGCGGCGCTCTGAGGAGAGGATCCTTCCGGGAGAAGCGGGGGCCACGCGGTGTGATGGCGGAAGGGCCTCTCGGGAACGGAATCCCGGGCGTCTATGGCGGCACTCTGAGGAGAGGATACTTCCGGGAGCACCGGGGGCCACGCGGTGTGATGGCGGGCTGGCCTCTTGGGAATGGAGTCCCGGGCGTCTATGGAGACGCTCTGAGGAGAGGATCCTTCCAGGATGTTGTCTTGTTTCTTTTTTTTTTTTCTTGTTTTTTTGTTTGTTTTTAATTCATTTCTATCCTTCTAGATTGTATGCTCTGCGAACAGGCAGCATATCTGCCTGACTTGGTTGCACTGTACACTTCCAATCACTTAATACAGTCCCTTGCACATACGTGCTCAGTTCATTCATTCAGTCAGTCATATTTATTGAGAGCTTGCTATATGCAAAGGAGTATACTAAGCACTTGGGGGAATACAATATAACAATGAAGAGACACATTCCCTGCCATTCCATTGACTGCATGAATGAGGGTGGGCAAAGATGCCTCCAAATAAAGTCCCGCTCAGAGTCTGCACTGCTCTGTCGGGCTCTCCTCAGCTCTGACCGGTCCAGCCCGACCCGGTTCCCCTCAGCCCCTCCCCGTTCAGCCCAGCCGTACCCGGTTCTCTTTGGCTCTCTCCGGACCAGCTATACATGCACCACTGCACTCAGCTCCATCTCTTCAGGGTGCCACCCTGCACTCCTTAAGACAGCCGGGTTAATGTTTATAGTCCAATTCTCTCCTGTGATGTCAACCCAGTTTGAAATCCAGCCCAAATTCCAACCAGAGCACTGGTCCAAGACATAGCCCTAACTCTTGCAATGCGGTCTAGTGGGTAGAACATGGGCCCACTCCAGTCCATACTTCATTCTGCTGCCCAGATCATATTTCTACAAAAAAGGTTCAGGTCATGTTTCCCAACTCCTCAGAGAACTCCAGGGGTTGCCCATCCACCTCTGCATCAAACAGAAACTTCTCACCATTTGCATTAAAGCACTCCATCACTTTGCCCCCTCCTACCTCACCTCGCTACCTCTCTTATTACAACCCAGCCTGCACACTTCACTCCTCTAATGCTAACGTTATCACTGTACCTCGATCTCATCTATCTCACCGCCTACCCCTCATGCAAATCCTGCCTCCCCCTCTCCCCCTCTTCAAAGTCTTATGGAAGACACTTGTCCTCGAAGAGGCCTTTCCTGACTAGGCCCTCCTTTCCTCTTCTCATACTCCCTCCTGCATCACCCTTAATTGCTCCCTTTGTTCATCTCTGTTCACAACCCCGTAGCACCTAGGTACATATCTGTTATTTATATATTTATATTAATGCCTGTGTCCATCCCCTTGACTATATACACAATGTGGGCAGGGAATGTGTCCATTTACGTTTGTATTGTACTCTCCCAAACATTTAATGCAGTGCTATGCCCACAGTAAGTGCTGAGTAAGTACAATTGAATGAATGAATGAACTGGGAATCAGAAGGACCTAGGTTTTAATCCTGTCTCTGCCACTTGCGGCTTTGTGACATTTGTGAAGACACTCAAATTCTCTGTGCCTCAGTTACCTCATCTGCAAAAGAAGCATTAAGCCTATTAGCTCCATGTGGGACACAGACTGTGTCCAACCAGATTAGCATGTACCTACCTTAGTTCTTATGCACAGCGCCTAGCACATAATAAACACTTAACAAATACCATTTTAATAAAAAAACCTCTGAACTTATCAACCTTCATCATGCCTCTGAAAATCAACTTTTAGGTACTACACTTCTGATTGTTTACCTGCCAAGTGAAAATTAGCTTCACATTATAAAATAAAACTGTAACAAAGATATCTGGACAGTCCCATGGGACAGTTCCTTAATGCTCCTCTGACTTCTGCATCATATTGTTCAAACCCCATGAATATTGTTTCTGGTGTTCTGAAAGCTACTTCTCTTCCATTCTAGAAGGTTCACCATTTTTCCCACTAATCAGCAGCCATCTCCCTATTCCTAGCTTCCTTCTCTTTCAAGTCCTAAATCCTCACATCAGTTTCAATTGCAGAAGAAGGTACCACCTAGAACACTGCCCTCTCTCCTTAAATGAAAGACATGATTTCAAATAAATCCTTTCATTAATCAATTCCAGGCTTCCCCAACTCCTTTAAACGATCTCAACCTGATGAATTATTCTCTTAGGCAAAGGTATACGGCAATAGACCCGAGTGATGTGAAGATGAATTTTTTAATGCCATTTAAATGCCTGTTGTGTGCGAAGCACTGTACTAAGTGTTGGGGTATACACAGGATAATCATCTTGGACACAGTATAGGTCCCACATGGGACTTAGTTTCTTTTACAGGTGAGGTAGCTAAGGCACAGAGAAAGAAGATAAGTGACTTGCCCAAGGTCACACAGCAGGCAAATGTCACAGCAGGATGAGAACTCACATCCTCTGACTCCTAGACTCCTTCTCTTTCTACTAAGCAAGACTATTTCCCATTTAAAATCCTAAATGCTATTCCTCTATGTTTGAAAAAGAGTTTTCAAACCCCGCTCTGCGCCTCACCTACCGGTAGGGAGGAAATTAGGCAGTTGTATGACTAGAACTCACTGAGAACCCTGCTTTGTACATAAGCATTTAATAGAAACTATATCTGTTAAAACCCACATCTGCCATCACTGCACAGCACACATCAAAGATGTAACTGCCTCTCCCTAGAAGCTTGAAATTAATTTTAACATCAACTGAAGACCAAAATTAGCTTTCCATCTCATTGAGCAGGAATTGTTCCTTTTCCTGAAAATATCTTATTCTAAATGACATGGGGTAAAGGATGGCTGTGTAGACATTAAGATGGAGGAAGGGAAGTTTATAGTCTGATAAATAAACAGTTGGAATTCAGGTTTCCACTGGGCCTATGAAAAAAAAACCAGGTCTATTGTATGGAGAAGAGCTGGATATATGGAGCAGGGCAATAAGAGATGAAGGAGAAGTGGATATTTATTTCACCTGCCAGATTTTCCCTCAAAACACGGCTTCCAGCACCACATCGTTCTCATGGCCTTTTTCATCTCTCTGTTCCTCAGCGTGTAGATGAGAGGGTTGAACGAGGGGGTGATTATGGTGTAAAAGAGAGCAAACACCTTATCCTTGGGAAAGGTCTGGGCCAGCCGGAAGTAAATGAAGATGTAAGTAAAACACAAAAACAATGCCACTATGGTGATGTGGGAAACGCAGGTGAAGAGAGCTTTGTGACGTCCTTCCAATCAGCGGTCCTCAGAAAGAATAAAATGGTGATGTAAGAGAATCAATCAATCAATCAATCGTATTTATTGAGCGCCTACTGTGTGCAGAACACTATACTAAGCACTTGGGAAGTACAGGTTGGCAATATATAGAGACGGTCCCTACCCAACAGTGGGCTCACAGTTTAGAAGGGGGAGACAGAGAATAAAACAAAACATATTAACAAAATAAAATAAATAGAATAGATATGTACAAGTAAAATAAATAAATAAATACAGTAATAAATACGTACAAACATATATACAGGCGCTGTGGGGAAGGGAAGGAGGTAAGGCAGGGGAGATGGAAAGGGGGAGGAGGGGGAGAGGAAGGAAGGGGCTCAGTCTGGGAAGGAGGTGAGCTCTCAGTAGGGCCTTGAAGGGAGGAAGAGAGCTAGCTTGGCGGATGGGCAGAGGGAGGGCATTCCAGGCCAGGGGGAGACGTGGACCGGGGGTCGACGGCAGGACAGGAGAGAACGAGGCACGGTGAGGAGATTAGCGACAGAGGAGCGGGGGGGGGGGAGGTGCGGTCTGGGCTGTAGAAGGAGAGAAGAGAGGTGAGGTAGGAGGGGGCGAGGTGATGGAGAGCCTGGAGGCCGAGGGTGAGGAGTTTTTGCCTGATGCGTAGGTTGATTGGTAGCCACTGGAGATTTTTGAGGAGTGGAGTAACATGCCCAGAGCGTTTCTGGACAAAGACAATCCGGGCAGCGGCGTGAAGTATGGATTGAAGTGGGGAGAGACAGGAAGATGGGAGATCGGAGAGGACGCTGATCCAGTAGTCCAGACGGGATAGGATGAGAGTTTGAACGAGCAGGGTAGCAGTTTGGGTGGAGAGGAAACGGCGGATCTTGGCAATGTTGCGGAGTTGATACCGGCAGGTTTTGGTGACGGATTGGATGTGAGGGGTGAACGAGACAGCAGAGTCGAGGATGACACCAAGGTTGTGGGTTTGTGAGACGGGAAGGATGGTCGTGCCGTCAACAGTGATGGGAAAGCCAGGGAGAGGGCAGGGTTTGGGAGGAAACACAAGGAGTTCAGTCCTGGACCTGTTGAGTTTTAGGTGATGGGCAGACATGCAGATGGAGATCTCCTGAAGTCAGGAGGAGATTTGAGCCTGGAGGGAGGGAGAGAGAGCAGGGGCAGAGATGTAGATTTGAGAAGACCAAGACTATAAATGAATTCTATGCAACAATCCCAGAATTGAAAAAATTAAAAACCCAATTAAGTGCGAAAACCCAATTAAGTGAGTATCTGTGTAAGCCATTTCCAGGAGAGGGTAAACATCACAGAAATAGTGATCGAGCTTATTGGGTCCACAGAAGGGCAAAGAGATTGCTAGGAGCAACTGTATCATGGAATGGAGAAATCCAACTCCCCAGCAGATTGCCACCATTCTGTTGCGTTTCTGCTGGTTCATGACGATCATATAGTACAAGGGCTTGCAGATGGCAACATAGCGATCATAGGCCATCCCCACAAGGAAGAAATCTTCAATACTCCCAAAAAATGCATGTACAAGAGCTGCATCAAGGAGTCGCCGAAAGAGATGGCTTGCTTTTCAGACAGCATATCTCACAACAGTTTGGGAGTCACCGTGGAAGTGTAGCAGACATCTATGAGGGACAAACTAAAGAGGAGGAAGTACATGGGGTGCTTGAAGTACATGGGGCTGCCTCTGACAGTGATGAAGATAAGGAAATTTCCCAAGAGGATTGCAATGTAACAGGAGAGGAGCAGTCCAAAGCAGAATATCTGCAAATTTATATCACTGGACAGACCTGAGAACAAATTCTGTGACATTGCTTCTGTTATTTTCCATCGTGTGAATGAGGAGTATTTATCTGTAATGATTGAAAAAGGAAATGTCATAAATAGTATGCAGAAAGTTGCAATAGTTTTTATTATACATGATTTCTCACCTAAGCCTCATAACCAAACTGCAACAGATGACATATTGGCAAAACTGGGAGTTTTCAAATCAAAATTTTCATTTCCTCCCTATTAAACACCCCTGTCCTTCAAGTGATAACATTCTGCAAATTGAGCCCCATTAAAATCCTGTCCATAGGAAAAAATACCGAGGAAATTAATGGCCAATGCCTTTCAGATGAATATAAAAGTCTAACGTGCCATACCTCATTCCATTAGTTATGGCCAGTTGAAGTAAAACATTTTTGGCTCATTTGAAGCTATTTCACACTTGAATTGGGAGAAAAATTGCATATTGACATATAAATAATCATGTCCTGTCACTGTTAGACTTCAGAGGCGTTGGTTTGTTTAGGATTCCTTCGAAACCTGCCTGATGGAACCAGAATGTCTTCAGAGAGTTATCTGAGGGGAGAAGCTAAGCAATTCTCGAGGCATCGTATTTTTTTTACAATTCTCTCTTCATATGTCGTTGACTGATTTTGGAAATGACAAAAAGAAAGAGGTGATTGATATTGTGTCAAGTGTTTTGTTTTTTTTTCTGATAAAGTCTGAGGATGGTGGATACAAGACACCATATTAACAGAGCAAGGGGGTGATTCAAACCTTTAAAAGTGAATTTGGTCCAGATGACTTCCCCCAGCAAAAGATACAATTGACAGAGATTCATCTACTGTACTAAAATCAGAGCACGTATGTGACTTTAAATGACCTTATGACAATTTCCCAGCAAATCAATGCTAGAATGAACAAAATTTTATCCCTAGAGAACATATCTCTTATCCAGGAAAACACACCAGTGCTTTAAAGGGAAATACTCCCTTGCATTCAAAGATAAACCTCGATGTGTACAGGGAATGTCACTGTTGATTGTTGTATTGTACCTTCCCAAGCGCTTAGTACAGTACTCTGCACACAGTAAGTGCTTAATAAATAAGATGAACAAAACCGTTTTTTATAGATAGACAGCACCTAGAACTAGAATATAAAAAGAATCACTATAGCAAACATACTCCCCTACCACCTTACTGAAAGATTTCTCGGTGGTTCTCTGGACTGTTTACCAGTTCCTTTCTTGGGAACCATTAAAGGGTTTCAAGGCAACATAGAAAGCACTTCTGTTTATTTCACTTGCTTAAAAAATTACATATTTACATAAAAGCACCTTCTTAGAAACCGGAAGTTCTGTGTATCAAGTAGCTTCTGTTTTTTGTAAGCAAGTCTGGGAAAACGTTTCTCTGACCTTTTCCTTCATCCAGTTGTGTCTGAGCACAGAAAACACTCAGGCTAAGCCAGTAGTTCCTGTCCTTGATTCCGGTAATTCTCAGAGCAGAAACTCTCTTGGGACAATCTTTGCTGAACCGATTCGGTATATTTAAAGGCACTTAGAGGTCCAAGGAATGACTTCCTGGGAAGACTACAAGGAGGGAGTCTGAAAATTTGCCGCATCTGTATTGATATTTGTTAGGCTCTTCCTATGTGACAGACACTTTACTAAGCATTGGGAAGATGGAAGCTAATCAGGTTAGACACAGTTCTTGTCCCAAATGGGCTCACAACATTAATTCCCATTTTACAAAGGAGGTGACTGAGGCACAGAAAGGTCAAGTGACTTACCCTAGTTCACATAGTTGACAAATTGCGGAGCTGGTATTAGAACCCACTCCAAGGCCCATTCTCTACCCAGTAGTATCAGACGTATCAGAACCAAAGAAAATAGCAATAATAATAATAATAATAATAATAATAATAGTTGCATTTGTATGTGTAGTATCAGAAACAAACAAAATAATAATAATTATTATTTTTGTTGCATTTGTTAAGTACTTACTCTATGCCAGTGCCTTTTGGTGGTTGGATCCAATTTGGGTGGATGAGCTGTCAATCCAGAAACTTTGTCTCATGCTCTGAATTTCCATTTTAGTTAACTGTTTGACCTCTGCCATCGTTCCATCTAAGTCTTCTGTTTCTGAGCTCTGAGTGAGGCCAACATACTATAAGGAGAGATTTTTCTCCCTTTACCATCGGTCTTATTGGAAGCAGTCATTGGGAGCCACATAGCTGAAATCAAGGAAGCTCTGGTAAATTGAGGAGCTAATTTATTCAAAGACAGCAAAGATAATCTTGGATCCTTTTCTCCCCCAGTTTTTTGAATTACTATATTTTATTTTGGTAAACCCATCTAGAAGATGTAGAGTGCCAAGGGCAATATATATTCAACCTTCATCCTTCCCAAATTTCTCCTCTTCCTACCTAACTTCCCATCCCAATTGACAGCACAGCTAACCTCGAGGTTTCTAACGCCTGCAATTGTGGGTTTATCCTTGATTCCTCTCTCAGTCCCCATAGTCAGGTTATAGCCAAATCCTCCTTAAGAGAATCCTTCTTCCATATATCATCATCATCAGCATCAATCGTATTTATTGAGCGCTTACTATGTGCAGAGCACTGTACTAAGCGCTTGGGAAGTACAAATTGCAACATATAGAGACAGTCCCTACCCAACAGTGGGCTCACAGTCTAAAAGGGGGAGACAGAGAACAAAACCGAACATACTAACAAAATAAAATAAATAGGATAGGTATGTACAAGTAAAATAAATAAATAAATAAATAAATAAATAAATAGAGTAATAAATATGTACAAACATATATACATATATACAGGTGCTGTGGGGAAGGGAAGAAGGTAAGATGGGGGGATGGAGAGAGGGACGAGGGGGAAAGGAAGGAAGGGGCTCAGTCTGGGAAGGCCTCCTGGAGGAGGTGAGCTCTCAGTAGGTCCTTGAAGGGAGGAAGAGAGCTAGCTTGGCAGATGGGCAGAGGGAGGGCATTCCAGGCCCGGGGGATGACGTGGGCCGGGGGTCGATGGCGGGACAGGTGAGAACGAGGTACGGTGAGGAGATTAGCGGCGGAGGAGCGGAGGGTGCGGGCTGGGCTGTAGAAGGAGAGAAGGGAGGTGAGGTAGGAGGGGGCGAGGTGATGGACAGCCTTGAAGCCCAGGGTGAGGAGTTTCTGCCTGATGCACAGATTGATTGGTAGCCACTGGAGGTTTTTGAGGAGGGGAGTAATATGCCCAGAGCGTTTCTGGACAAAGATAATCCGGGCAGCAGCATGAAGTATGGATTGAAGTGGAGAGAGACACGAGGATGGGAGATCAGAGAGAAGGCTGGTGCAGTAGTCCAGACGGGATAGGATGAGAGCTTGAATGAGCAGGGTAGCGGTATGGATGGAGAGGAAAGGGCGGATCTTGGCAATGTTGCGGAGCTGAGACCGGCAGGTTTTGGTGACGGCTTGGATGTGAGGGGTGAATGAGAGAGCGGAGTCGAGGATGACACCAAGGTTGCGGGCTTGTGAGACGGGAAGGATGGTAGTGCCGTCAACAGAGATGGGAATGTCAGGGAGAGGACAAGGTTTGGGAGGGAAGACAAGGAGTTCAGTCTTCGACATGTTGAGCTTTAGGTGGCGGGCAGACATCCAGATGGAGATGTCCTGAAGGCAGGAGGAGATGCGAGCCTGGAGAGAGGGGGAGAGAGCAGGGGCAGAGATGTAGATCTGGGTGTCATCAGCGTAGAGATGATAGTTGAAGCCGTGGGAGCGATTGAGGTCACCGAGGGAGTGTGTGTAGATTGAGAACAGAAGGGGAGCAAGTACTGAACCTTGGGGAACCCCCACAGTAAGAGGATGGGAGGGGGAGGAGGAGCCTGCAAAAGAGACTGAGAATGAACGACCGGAGAGATAAGAGGAGAACCAGGAGAGGACGGAGTCTGTGAAGCCAAGGTCAGAAAGCGTGTTGAGGAGAAGGGGGTGGTCCACAGTGTCAAAGGCAGGTGAGAGGTCGAGGAGGATTAGGATAGAGTATGAGCCGTTGGATTTGGCAAGCAGGAGGTCATTGGTGACCTTTGAGAGGGCGGTTTCCGTGGAATGAAGGGGACGGAAGCCAGACTGGAAGGGGTCGAGGAGAGAGTTGTTGTTGAGGAATTCTAGGCAGCGCGTGTAGACAACTCGTTCAAGCAGTTTGGAAAGGAATGGTAGGAGGGATATGGGGCGATAACTAGAAGGTGAGGTGGGGTCAAGAGAGGGTTTTTTTAGAATGGGAGAGACATGGGCATGTTTGAAGGCAGAGGGGAAGGAATCAGTGGAGAGTGAGCGGTTGAAGATGGAAGTTAAGGAGGGGAGAAGGGACGGAGCGAGTGATTTCATGAGATGAGAGGGAATGGGGTCAGAAGCACAGGTGGCTGGAGTAGCACTTGAGAGGAGGGAGGAGAGCTCCTCTGAGGATACTGCTGGGAAGGATGGGAGAGTAGCAGAGAGTGTTGAGAGCCGGGCGGTTGGAGAAGTGGGGGAAGAGACTTTGGGGAGGTCGGACCTGATGGATTTAATTTTGTTAATGAAGTAGGAGGCCAGATCGTTGGGGGTGAGGGAAGGAGGAGGGGGAGGAACCGGGGGCCTGAGAAGGGAGTTGAATGTACGGAAGAGCTGGCGGGGGTGATAGGCATGGGTGTAAATAAGGGAGGAGAAATAGTTTTGTCTGGCAGAGGAGAGGGCTGAGTTAAGGCAGGAAAAGATAAACTTGAAGTGAACGAGGTTGGCATAGTGTTTAGACTTTCGCCAGCAGCGTTCGGCAGCTCGAGCGTAAGAGCGAAGGAGGCGGACAGTGGCAGTGATCCAGGGCTGTGGGTTAGTGGTGCGAGAGCGGCGAAAGGAAAGGGGAGCGAGTGATTCTAGCTGAGTAGAAAGGGTAGAGTTGAGAGCAGTAATCTGATCATCAAGACTGGGTAGAGAGGAAAGGGCAGCGAGGTGGGGTGTGAGGCGCTCCGAAAGATGGGTGGGGTCCAGAGAGCAGAGATCTCTGTGAGGGAGTAATACGGATTTACAGGGGAAAAGAGTGTGAGTGAGGAGGCAGGTGAGAAGATTATGATAAGAGAGAGGGACACTTCAGAGTTGGTGAGAGTGGACACAGTGCAGCGGTAGGAAGTGATGAGGTTGAGGGTATGACCAAGTTGGTGAGTGGGTGAGGTGGGGTGGAGGAAGAGGTTGGTAGCGTCAAGGAGAGATAGAAGGCGGGCGACAGAGGAGTCGTTAGGGATATCCATGTGGATATTGAAGTCTCCGAGGATCAGAGTGGGCATGGAGAAGGAGAGAAGGAAGGTGAGGAAGGGGTCAAAGTCGTTAAAGAAGTTGGAATTGGGGCCAGGAGGGCGGTAGATGATGGCTACAAGAATCTGGAGGGGGTGGTAGAGGCGAATAATGTGGGCTTCAAAGGAAGGGAAGGAAAGGGAAGGAGGAGGAGGGATAGTGCGAAAGCGACATTGGGGGGCGAGAAGGAAACCGACACCTCCTTCTTTTCCGGTGAATCTGGGTGAGTGGGAGAAGAAGAGGCCTGCCCTGCAGAGAGCAGCAGAAGAGACCGTGTCGTCCGGAGACAGCCATGTTTCAGTTAGGGCGAGGAGGAGTAGAGAACTGGAAAGGAAAAGGTCCAGGATGAAAGGGATCTTACTTAAAACGGAGCGGGGGTTCCAGAGGCCACACTTGGCAGCAGCTGTCGAGGGTGGGGAGGGAGGGGGAAGGTTGCGAGGGGTGGGGAGGGTTTGGATTGGGATGAGTTGGCAGGGGCCTGGGCGGGGAGAGTGGGAAGAGGGGTGGCGATGGGAAAGGAGACCTGGGATGGGGTGGGGGTGGGGAGAAGGGGAGGGAGGGGGCCGGGAGGGAGGTGCGGAGGACTGGCGCTGGTACAGAGGAACTCTTTTTAGGGGGTGAGGGGGAGTGGTCTTGGTGGGTGAGAGGGAGGGAAAAAGCTGGGTGGGAGAGAGGAAGGGGAAGGTGAGGAATGGGAATGGCAGTTGGGAGCAAGGGAACTGAAAGTTCATGGTGAGGTCAGCAGGGCGAGTGACAGTACAGCGGGACGTTAGCAATTGACATGCTGAAGCAATAAAACTAGCAATGATATAAGTAGGCGATGGCATCACAGGGTGTAATTAAACAATCAATATGCTATGGCAATAATAAAATTGGCAGATAATGATGTCACAGAGAGCAGATACAAACTATTAAGTGCTGGAGTAGGGTGGGCCAGTTAAGGGGGGTCAGGGAGCAGAGATACCTGGGGAGAGGAGCGAACAGTCAACTAGCATGGGAGGGCTGAGTAGGTGCGAATGAGGTTGGCGTTAATGTAACATGGAGGTAACAAGGGCTTTTTACCTGGCGGTGGGGGGAGAGTCAGTCAGGACCGGACCGGGAAGGGGGGGATGACGGGCACTTTAAGGAAGGCCTCCTAAGTTGGGGCGGGGGAAGCATGGTGGGCGTCCGTGGGGGCGCTGTGATGGCTGGCGGGCCTCTCGGGAACGGAGTCCCGGGCGTCTATGGCGGCGCTCTGAGGAGAGGATCCTTCCGGGAGCAGCAAGGCCGCGCGGTGTGATGGCGGGCGGGCCTCTCGGGGACGGAGTCCCGGACGTCTATGGCGGCGCTCTGAGGAGAGGATCCTTCCGGGAGCAGCAAGGCCGCGCGGTGTGATGGCGGGCGGGCGGGCCTCTCGGGAACGGAGTCCCGGGCGTCTATGGCGGCGCTCTGAGGAGAGGATCCTTTCGGGAGCAGCAAGACCGCGCGGTGTGATGGCGGGCGGGCCTCTCGGGAACGGAGCCCCGGGCGTCAATGGCGGCGCTCTGAGGAGAGGATCCTTCGGGGAGCAGCAAGGCCGCCCGGTGTGATGGCGGGCGGGCGGGCCTCTCGGGATCGGAGTCCAGGGCTTCTATGGCGGCGCTCTGAGGAGAGGATCCTTCCGGGAGCAGCAAGGCCACGCGGTGTGATGGTGGGCGGGCGGGCCTGGAGGAAGGTAGGAGGAAAGTTTTGAATAAAGGAGTGGAAGCAGGAGAAGTGGGAGCAAGGCACAATGAGAATCAAGCAATCATACTTGAAAGTGGTGGAACGTTAAGGCTGTGCTAAGTAAAAGTTGCAAATCCAAGTGCAAGGGTGATGCAGAAATGAGAGGAAGTAGGGAAAAGGAGGGTTTAGTCAAGGAAGGCCTCTTGCACGAGATGTGAGTTTAATAAGACTAGAAGATGGGCAAAGTGATAGTCTGTCATTTACAAAGGATGAGGAAGTTCCAGGCCAGAGGCAGGATGTGGGCGAGGGGTCAGTGGTGAGATAGATGAGATCAAATCACAGTAAATAGGTTGGTGTGGGAGGATCTAAGTGAGCAAGCTGGGCTCTAGTTGGAAATCAGAGAGTTAAGATAGGAGGGGACTAAATGGTTGACTGGTGTAAAGCCAATGGTAAGGAGGTTCTGTTTGATGCAGAGGTGAATGGGCAACCACTAGGGGTTCTCGAAGAGTGGTGAAACATGAACTGAATGGTTTTGTAAAAAAATAATCCACACAACGGAGTGAAGCATGGACTAGAGTGGAGAGAGGCAGGAGGAAGGGGAGTCAGCATGGAGGCTAATGCAGTAATCAACGAGGAAGAGGAACTTGTACTTCCCAAGCGCTTAGTACAGTGCTCTGCACACAATAAGAGCTCAATAAATATGATTGATTGAATGAATGAATGAATGAATGAATGAATGAATGAATGAATAAGAGCTTGGATCAAGATATTAGCAGTTTGGATGGAGAGGAAACGGCAGAATTTTATGTTTTGATAAGGTAGAATCTACAGGATTTGGTGACAGATTTAATATGTGGGTTGAATAAGAGAGATCAGTTGAGGAGAAGACCAAAGTTACAGCTTTTTTGTAAGACAGAGAAGCAGCATGCCCTAGTAGATAAAGCACAGGGGTGGGAATCAGAAGGATCTGGGTTCTATTCCTGGATAAACCACTTGACTGCTGTGTGACCTTGGGCGAGTCACTTAACTTCTCTGTGTCTCAGTTACCTCATCTGTAAAAAATGGATTAAGGCAGTGAGTACTGTGTTAGACATAAAATGCATCCAACCTGATAAACTCATATCTACCCCAGTACTTAGTACAGTGCCTGGCACAGAGTAAGTGTTGAATAGATGCCACTAAAAAATGGAGGATGATGGTGCTGTCTACAGTGATGGGAAAGTCACAGGGAGGGAATGATTTGGGTGGGAAAATAAGGAGTTCTGTTTCAGACATGTTAAATTTGAAATGTTGGCTGGACACCCAGGTATAGCTGTCCTGAAGGCAGGAGGAAACACAATACTGTAGGAAAGGAAAAAGATCAAGGCTGGAGATGAGCTTGGGAAGAGCAGAAGGAATAAACTGGGTGATTGCGATGAGACCAGACATGTAAGGTTAATGCGGCTGGACATCATTGAAACCAATGGGAAGCAGTGGAAAGAGCATGTGTCTGGGAGTCAGAGGACCTGGGTTCTAATCCTGATTTCCCCAACTACTTGCCTGCTGTGTGACATTGCGCAAGTCACTTAACTTCTCTGGGCTTCAGTCTCCTCAACTGTAAAATGGGGATGAAATGCCTGTTGTCCCTCCTATTTAGACTGTGGGCCCCATGTACACTTCAGGTAACGTGTTTACCAACTCTGATACACTATACTCTCCCCAGTCCTCAGAATAATGTTTGAAACTTAGTAAGCACTTAACAAATACCAACAAATAGGAGCTTTAGCTTACTTTGCCTCACCACTGGGCATCATACAAAGATAGCCAACTAGAAACTTCACCCTGAGAGACAATAACCATGGAAATGTCCGTACCCGGTGGCCAGTAGTGGTGTCTCCTAAATTTGGTGATCTGGATCATAATAACAACAATAGTAACAATTGAATTTTTTGATTTGTATACCTTTAAAGCAGAATCTAAAATTATTAATTTATTCAATCGTATCGATTGGGCATTTACTGTGTGCAGAGCACGGTACTAAGCACTTGGGAGAGTAACATACAGCAATATGTAGACACATCGCTTGCCCACAACGAGCTTACAGTCTGCGGAGGTGGGGGAACAGACATTAAAATAAATAAATAAATTACAGATATGTACATACGTGCTGTGGGGGTGGGAGGGGGAAAGAACAAAGAGAGCAACTCAGGGTGATGAAGAAGGGAGTGGGAGAAGAGGAAAGTGGGAGTTTAGCCTGGGAAGGCCCTTTGGAGGAGTTGGCCCTTCAATGAAGCTTTGAAGAGAGGGAGAGTAATTGTCTGTTGGATTTGAGGAAAAAGGTAAATGAGACATTACTGGTTCTGTTTTTATCCCAAGAATGCTTTCTTGTACCATACTTTCATTTCCAATTTTCTCAGGGTGTAGATGAATGGATTCAGAATGGGAGCAACCACAATATAAAGAACAGTAAACGTTTGATCCTCACCGATGGTATTAAGAGGAAGAGTGTAGGTGAAAATACAAGGAACAAAATATATAACCACAACAGTTATATGGGAGCTGCATGTGGAAAGGTCTCCGTAATGACCTAAGCTGAATATGTTCTTTGGTTATACAGTATGACAGCATACGAAATCACCAAGATTAAGGAAGTTATTAAAGAAGCTGTCCCTGAATTGGCTACCACTAAAACGGTTATGGTATGGGTGTCAGTACAGACCAGTTTCAGAAGGGGCTTGACATCACAGAAGAAGTGATCTAGCTGATTGAGTCCACAGAAGGATAAGTTGGCTACCATGAGAGTTTAGGCCAATGAATGCAGAAGGGCTAACCCACAGGCAGCCAGGATTAATAGGTAGCATGTCAGCTTGTTCATTACTGCCATGTAGCGTAAGGGTTTGCAGATAGCAATGTAACAGTCGTAAGCCATTCCCACTAGAATGAAGATCTCAACCCAGTCAAAGAAATGCACAACAAAGAGGTGAGCCAAACAGTTGGAAAAATAAATTGTTTTGCTCCAAACAAGGAGGTTTCAGTTCATCTGGGGAACAATGGTGGGGATATAGCAGAGATCCATGGCAGACAACAGGCTGAGAAAGAAATACATAGGCTGATCGATCAGATGGCTACATCTGATGGTGATGAAAATGAGAAGATTTCTCAAGAACACTATAAGGTAACATGTTAGCTGCTGAACGCTGCTGGCGAAATTCTAAACACCAAGCCAACCTCCTTCACTTAAAGCTTATTCAACTATAATCTCTACACTGATGACACCCAAATCTACATCTCTCCCCTGCTCTCTCTCCCTCCCTTCAGGCTCGTGTCTCCTCCCGCCTTCAATATATCTCCATCTGGATGTCTGCCCACCATCTAAAACTCAATATGTCCAACACTGAACTCCTTATCTTCCATCCCAAACCCTGCCCTCTCCCTGACTTTCTCATCACTGTTGATGGCACTACCATCCTTCCCGTCTCACAAGCCCACAACCTTGCTGTCATCCCCGACTCTGCTCTCTCGTTCACCCCTCACATCCAATCTGTCACCAAAAACTGCCGGTCTCACCTCTGCAACATCTCCAAGATACACCCTTTCCGGTCCATCCAAACCGCTACCCTGCAGATTCAATCTCTCATCCTATCCTGACTGGATTACTGCATCAGCCTCCTCTCTGATCTCCCATCCTCCTCTCTCTCCCCACTTCAATCTATGCTTCATGCTGCTGCCCAGATCATCTTTGTGCAGAAAATCTCTGGACATGTTATTCCCCTCCTCAAAAATCTTCAGTGGCTACCAGTCAACCTACACATCAGGCTAAAACTCCTCACTCTTGGCTTCAAGGCTCTCCATCACCTCACCCGCTCCTACCTCACCTCCCTTCTTTCCGTCTACAGCCCAGCACACACCCTCACCTCCTCTGCCGCTAACCTCGTCACTGTGCCTCGTTCTTGCCCGTACTGCCATCGACCCCCAGCCCACGTCCTCCCCATGGCCTGGAATGCCCTCCCTCCACGCAACCGCCAAGCTAGCTCTCTTTCCCCATTCAAAGCCCTACTGAGAGCTCATCTCCTCTAGGAGGCCTTCCCAGACTGAGCCCCCTCCTTCCTCTCCCCTCCCCATCCCCCTGCCCCACCTCCTTCCCCTCCCCACAGCACCTGTATAAATGTATGTACAGATTTATCACTCTATTTTATTTGTACATATTTACTATTCTATTTATTTTATTTTGTTAATATATTTTGTTTTGTTGTTTGTCTCCCCCTTCTAGACTGTGAGCCCATTGTTGGGTATGGACCGTCTTTGTATGTTGCCAACTGGTACTTCCCAAGCGATTAGTACAGTGCTCTGCACACAGTAAGTGCTCAATAAATAGGATTGAATGTTAAGAACAGGATAGAGCACCTCCAGGTTTGGGGAAAATCCCATGAGAACAAATTCAGTGACATTGTTGTATAAGTGTTCAGTGAAATCACTACGGGTGCAGGAAAGCTTTAAATGATCTGAAAGAATACCAAGTATACAAAATTAATCAATTGTTTTCAATGTCCGGTTCATGTAAATGATTCCTTACCTAAGAGGACTGTGGTTCTACTCCCAACTCTATCATGTACCCGCTGTGTGACCTTGGGCAAATCACTTCACTTCTCTGGGCCTCCGTTCCCTCATCTACAAAGTGGGGATTCGATACCTGTTCTCCCTTCTGCTTAGACTATGAACCCCATTTGGGACCTGATTATCTTTCACTTACCCCAGTGCTTAGCACAGAGCTTACCAAATAGTAAGTGCCTAAGTACCACAATTATCATAATCAATTATAAATAGATGGAATATGTTGGAATATTTTTCATTCCAATTCAGAACCTCAATTCAGTTTGACTGCTGAACCATAAAGCAAATTGTAATCATTTCTGAAAACAGCAAAATCTAGAATGAAATAAAAATATTCCAATTGGTAAATGTTGCAGGAGGAATCCCTCTAGATACGAGAGGTTCATCGTACTGATCCCTTTCAGATGTGTTCACATGATGAATCGGCCTGCAGAGTGAGGGAGTAAGAGGACCCACAACATCTGCAATCCTTGGAAGGTTTACTGGGGCATCTGTTGAAGTCAAGGGGGTAGACCTGATTTCCTGCCAACTGCCATATTGGCTGCCTCCTCTAGTCCTCTCCCCAACACGTTCAACCCCTAGCAGCTGTGTTCCTCGTCATCTTCACTTTGGTCACTTCCCAATGATGTTGTAACATAGATAGTTGGTTCCAAGCAGCTTATCTCACCCAATGGCCTAGGTCAGCAGCTGTGTCCAGGAGTATCCCAATGGAATCTGCAGTCTTGGGCAGCTTTCCGCTGGCCCAGGAATTTGGCAGTGAGAATCAGCGTGGCCTAATGGATAGAGCACAGGCCTGGGAGTCAGAAGAACCTGGATTCTAAACCCTGCTCTGCCACCTGTCTGCTGTGTGACCTTGGGCAGTTCGCATCACTTCTCTTTACCTCTGTTACCTCATCTATAAAATGGGAATTAAGACGTTAGCCCCATATGGAACAGGGACTATGTTAAATCTGATTACCTCGTATCTACCCCAGTGTTTAGCACAGTGACTGGCAAATGATAAGTGCTTAGAAAATACCATAAAAACGAAGAACAAAGAAGAGAAAAGATTTGGAAGAGGACGAAGAGGAAGGGGAAGAGGTCCCCTACAGATACTTTCAAGGATAGAAGAGTAAATTGAAAATTCCTTTTGAACTAAACAAGAATGACATAGAAAAAGAGAGAGATAGCATATTTCCAAATTCACTTTACCTTTAGATGAGAAATTCCATGATGTTTAGTACACAGTCTTCTTTCTTTATTTCCTGGGGAAATAATGATCTAGGAAGGTTGATTTCCATGCCCCAGCCTGGGCAGTAAGGCTGGTGGGAGAAAAGGGATAAGATTCTCCTACAGTGAAGTTTCTAAGCACTTCACCTGTCAGCTCTAAATAGGTATTTGGGGATGGTCGGTATATGGCAGTTCTTTAAGCATCCTCTTTTCCCTTGTCATCATCCACATAATAATAATAATAATAGGCATTTGTTAAGCACTTACTATGTGCAAAGCACTGTTCTAAGCGCTGGGGAGGATACAGGGTGATCAGGTTGTCCCACGTGGGGCTTACAGTCTTAATCACCATTTTACAGATGAGGTAACTGAGGCCCAGATAAGTTAAGTGACTTGCCCAAGATCACACAGCAGAAATGTGGTGGAGTCGGGATTCGAACCCATGACCTCTGACTCCAAAGCCCGGGCTCTTTCCACTGAGCCACGGAACAGCAACACCTGAACTGTGGGTCTGAGCAGCTGTGCCAGAAAGTTCTGCCCAGGATCCTGTCAGTCTATGGGAATTCATGTGGCACACAAAAATATTGCCACATCTGAACACACCCTGGTGTGTTTGTGGGTGAATGAATTTAATACCTTTTTCCTATGGGCCAAAGTCTTGAGAGTCCTGTTCTGTACATGTAAAATTCCTTTACTGGCTTTTATTGAATTGCCCCCCACTACTCAAATATTAATATTCTTTTCATCCAAGTGCAGCCACTGTGGGCAGGAAAGATGTCTGTTCATTGTTGTATTGTACTCTCCCAAGTGCTTGGTACAGTGCTCTTGAAGTGCTTGGCACATAGTAAGCACTTAACAAATACTAACATTTTTATTAGTAGTAGTAGTAAGCACTCAATAAATGCAACTGACTGACTGACTGACAGATCCATCTTACCCTAGAACCAGTTGAGGTGTCCGTCACTCCTAAAGGACAGCAATAAACTCTTAGAAGCCAAAATGGCCTGATCCTGCTGAGTCATTCTTTCTCATCTTCATGAGCTCAGGAAGAACAAAAAAGCTGTTAGGTGGCACCAAGTTCTCTGATGAACCAGCCCAAAAAATCCTCCATAAAATATTTAAAGGCATCTGAAGACTCAAGGGAACCAGTCTCCGAGAGACCTCATAACTGTCCAGCTGTGAACTTTAGCATATGAGTCTAATGAACTTGGTATCAGTTTCATCATCTGATGAAGAAAGTTTACTTGTTTTTCTTTTCAGTTGCTTCTGTTCTAATTCAGGTAACCAAATCTCAGCTAACTGAAAGGCTAGCATGATGAGTTCTTCTCCGCATCTCCTCCAACTCACCCTTCCACTCTCACTCTATTTTTCTTAATGGTATGTGTAAGTGCTCACTATGTGTCAGACACTATACAAAGCACTGGGATAGATTCAAGATCATCAGGTAGGACACTGTCCTTGTCCCACATGGGGCTTACAGTCTTAATCCCTGTTTTATAGATGAGGTAACTGAGACACAGATTAATGAAATGACTTGCCTAAGGTCACACAGCAGACAAGTGGAAGAGTCAGGATTAGAATCGATGCCTGTGCTCTTTCCACTAGGCAACACTACTTCTCTTCTTTCTTCTTCCTTCTAGCTCCCTTCATATTTACTCTACCTATATTTTTGCTGCTTTCTACTGATCAGTTCCTTCCTTCTTGCCTCATCTCATCTGCCCCTCAAGTCCTTTTGATCTAGTGCTCCCTTAAACTCTTTGCAGAGGTGCTTGTTCACACTGAGAGAGCCAAACATCTCATTCACTGAACAAAAATCAGATGCTCAGTGGCCAGGTTAACTTGAGAGATCTGACGGATTTGGACTGTGAAACCCCTGAAGGACAGGGTCAGGGTCTAATTCCCATCTGTGGATATTCTCCCAGACCTTAATACAGTGGTCGACACACAGTGAGTGCTTAACAAATGCTGTTACTGCCTTAGTAAACTATTCCTTTGATTTCAAATGTTAGGGAGAGTCAGTATCTTCATTCATTCATTCAGTCGTATTTACTGAGCATTTACTGTGTGCAGAGCACTATACTAAGCGCTAGGGAAGTACATGTTGGCAACATATAAAGATGTTCCCTACCCCAACACGGGCTCACAGTCTGGAAGGGGGAGACAAACAACAAAACAAAACATGTAGACAGGTGTCAAGTCGTTAGAACAAATAGAATTAAAGCTATCTGCACAGCATTAGGGAAGCAGCGCAGCTCAGTGGAAAGAGCATGGGCTTTGGAGTCAAAGGTCATGGGTTCAAATTCCGGCTCCGCCAGTTGTCAGCTCTGTGACTTTGAGGCCCAAAGAAGTTAGGTGACTTGCCCAGTTACCTCATCTGTAAAACGGGGATCAAGACTGTGAGCCCCCAGTAGGACAACCTGATCACCTTGTAACCTCCCCTGCGCTTAGAACAGTGCTTCGCACATAGTAAGCACTTAATAAATACCATTATTATTATCATCAACAAAATAAATAGTATAGTAAATATGTACAAGTAAAATAAATAGAGTAATATATCTGTACAAATATATATATACATGTTCTGTCGGGAGGGGAAGGAGGTAGGGCGGTGGGGATGAGGAGGAGGAGAGGAAAAGGGGGCTTAGTCTATGAAGGCCTCTTGGAGGAGGTGAGCTCTCATTAGAGCTTTGAAGGAAGGAAGAGAGCTAGCTTGGTGGATGTATGGAGGGAGGGCATTCCAGGCCAGGGGAAGGTCACGTGCCAGCGTTCGACGGCGGGACAGGCGAGAGCAAAGTACAGTGAGGAAGTTAGTGGCAAAGGAGTGGAGGGTGCGGGCTGGGCTGTAGAAGGAGAGAAGGGAGATGAGATAGGAGGGGGTGAGGTGATGGAGAGCCTTGAAGCTGAGAGTGAGGAGTTTGTTGCAAACCTGTTTCAATCTTGCTGCAAATGTATCTGTTCGGGTCTTACTCCCTTGATAATGTTATGTTGTTGATGACCGTGGCAAGGGTCCATCGTAGAACATCCCATAAAGGCAGAAAACGTACTTTTTCATTGATTAATATCTATATACAAGTCTCCATTATTGCCTAATACCCTATGCATATGGCTGATTACCGAGTGCTGTTTGAATCCTTTTAGGCCTTTTGTGGCTCAGATTGTGATGGGTTTGGGGTTTAAAGTTAAAAAGGATCATTGTTTTAGCCTTAACCTAAACATTAGTTATAATCTAAACCTGGGCCTAGTTACACAGTAGTAGTAGAGCTGGAGGGAGAGAGAGGAAGGAAAAGGGGGAGAGAGAGAAAGAGAGAGGGAAGAAGAGAGAGAGGGAGAAAGAGGAAATGTATTGGTTCAAAGGCAGCACACTCACCTATTATATTGTTATACTGTACTTTCCCAAGCTCTTAGTACAGTTCTCTGCACATAATAAAGGGCTCAATAAATATGATTAACTGATTCCTGGGGCCAGAAAAAATATAAATACATATGTTTATAGAAGGGAAATAGTAAAGAATAAATTATCTGCTTCCAATTCTGCTCTATCAGCCTGAGAGATTAATGCAGTCACCTTTTCTTAGTATTGAGAAATTGGATAATAGCAATAATAATAATAATAATAATAATAATAATGATAATAACAATAATCATTCAGTGTTTAGTAGGTGTCCAATACTCTGCTAAGTGCAGGGGTAGAGACAAGATCATCAGATGGACATAGTCCCTTTTCTAGGCAGGGATCACAGTCTAAGGGGTTGGGAAATAGGTTTCTGATTCCTCTTTTCAGGTAAGGAAAGTGAGACCAAGAGCAGTTAAGCGACTTGTGGAAAGTCACTCAGGTTAGTGATGAAGCTGGAATTTGAACCTGGGTTTCCTAACTCTGAGTCCCATCCTTCTTTCAATTTGGCTACACAATTAGATTAATGGCTTCCTGTCTTGATATCTTCCAGGAAAGGCCTACATCCTTTCATCCAGTCAGGGGGAATACAATCGGACAGTTTTATGAATATTAAAGGCAAAATAAACACAGAAAACAAGCAATGGTCCTCTAATAATTTCCTTCAAGATTATTGTTTCATATGAATTCATGTTGAGATTTTCAGGCTTTAGAATACTAACAATAATAATTAATTATGGTATTTGTTAAGCACTTACTTTGTGCCAGGCACTGTACTGAGCTCTGGATACTAGTCTCTTAACTGTATGGAGCCAGTGTCTGAAGTGTGAGGGAGGAATTGTGGTAAATGCAGGCAAAGCAGATGCAAAATGTGCAGAGTAAATGAATTTTTCAGTTCTGAATATTTTTGGAAGTTATTTGCAAAGGTAACTTACTGTCTCACTGAGAGGAACCATGATGCCACAAGCGCATTGAAACGAATCACACAAAACATCTGGTTTCATTTTTTAATTGCGAAATGATGACTGTTCCAGTAGCCATTACACATACAAATGACTACCATTTAAAATTGTTCTCAAGAAGGACATGAAGAGTTCCATGATCTTGAAGATTTTGTAAGAGGGATAGCCTTGGCATAAGCCCATGATAGAATGGTTGATAGCCATGTGATGTTAACCCTGCCACAAAGAAACCAGACATGCTGATGATCATTTGTTCTACACTATAAAATGATCATGTCTATCAATTCTGTGTTATTATACTATTCCAAGCACTTAGTACAGTGCTCTGCACACTGTAAGTGCTTAATATATGCCACTGCTTGACTGGGACCAGAAGGAGGTCTGGAAATACAACGTGTGAGTATGCTAATGTGCACTAATGTGTCCAGAAAACACATGCTAATGCTAATGCATAATGCTTTGCTGAAGTGTACAGAAAACAAGAGAAATGGAAGTCAATTTTATGCATTTATTTTCTTTCTGATAACACTTTCCTACACCATACCATTCTTATGGCAAGCGTGGCTCAGAAGAAGAAGCACGGGCTTGGGAATCAGATGTCATGGGTTCTAATCCCAGCTCTGCCACTTAGCTGTGTGACTTTGGGCAAGTCACTTAACTTCTCTTTACCTCGGTTCCCTCATCTGGAAAATGAGGATTAAGACTGTGAGCCCCATGTGGGGCAACCTGATACCTTGAATCCCACCCAGAGCTTAGAACAGTGCTTGGCACATAGTAAGCACTTAACAAATGCTATCATTATTATTATTATCATTACCTCGGTGTATCTCAGCATGTAGATGAAGGTGTTGAACATGGGGGCGATGATGGTGTAAAAGAGGCTTCATCCTCACTGGAGGAATCATCCGTGGAAATATAAGTAAAGATGAGGGGCAAGAAAAACATGAGTAACACGCTGCTGTGCGAACCATAGGTAGAGAAAGCTTTGTGCAAACGAGAGAGCTTTGTGCCAACCCTCTGTGGAATGTTTTCTCAGGGCAGGTAAAATGAAGACATAGGAAACAATCTAGGCAAAAATGTTTACTAGGGACAGAACTCCAGTGCTGACAATGATTAAGACGTTGACAAAATAGGTCTCGGTATATACGAGCATCAGCAGAGGAAACACATCACCGAAATAGTGGTTTATCTGATTGGGGCTACAGAAAGGCAGCTGCACCCTGATGAAAATCTGCATGATCAAATGCAGAAAAGCCCCTACAAAAGGGGTCAAGAATAATGTGTGGCAAGCCTGCCGGCTCATAACGATCAGATAGTGGAGAGGCTTGCAGATGGTGATGTAGCAATCATAAGCCACAGACATTAGGATGAATATCTTGGCACCGCTGAATAAGTGAGCACCAAAGAGTTGGACCATGCAGTTGAACTTGTAGGAGGTGGTTTTTCTTTCTCCCAATAGGTCTCCGATCGTCTTAGAAGCAACTGTGGAGGTGAAGCAGAGGTCCATGACAAACAAGGAACTGAGGAAAATGTGCATAGGCTGCTGACTAAGATGGCTGTTTCTGATGGTGATGAGGATAAGAAGCTTTCCCACCAAGTTGGCTAGATAACAGAGTAAAAACAACACACAACAAGTTACCTTCCCCTCTTGGTTTGGGAACAGACCCCTTAAGACAAACTCTTTGAAGTTGTTTGAATTCTCCATCAGGTCGGCCAAGGTGATGAGTGTACAGCAGATGGATATTTACCTGAATCAGCCAAATTGAGAAATATCAAGTATTACTAATTTTGAAGCACTAGCTCAGAACACAGGTCCTGACTCTGAACAGAAGTTGAGGGACTTCTGTACTGTTAAAAATTGATTAAAATATAATAATAATGATCATCATGATGATTATCAAGGTAGTGAGGAAGGCGTCAGGAAGTTTACAATGCTATACTAAACATTAATTCATTCATTCATTCAGTCGTGTTTATTGAGTGCTTACTGTGTGCAGAGCATTGTACTAAGCGCTTGGGAAGTACAAGTTGGCAACATATAGAGACGGTCCCTACCCAACAGTGGGCTCACATTCTAGAAGGGGGAACATTGGGGTAGACACAAGATAATCAAATCAGAGACAGCCCAAATTTGGGCAAGTCCCTTAGCTTCTCGGTGTCTCAATTTCGTCAGCTACACAAGGGTGATAATATACCTGTACCCCCTTCCTCGTTAGAGTAGACTGTAGGACTCCAGGGGATACAGGTATTTTATCCACATTGTACAGATGAAGAAACTGAGGCACTGAGAAGTTAAGTAACTTGCCCAAGGTCCCACAGTAGGCAAAAAGAAGAACTAGGACTAAAAGCCACAGTTCTGGACTCTTTCTAATAATTAATACCTCATCCCTTAATATTTGCTGAGATCATTTTTCTAAGTGTAGACATCCTGGAAAGGCCATTGGATCCTCAACAATTCATTGCTTAGAACCTTCAAATTTTCTGTAAACATTTCAAGATATAAATTGAATTCTATAACATTTCTCATCCTATCATCAAGTATTTTCAGGATGCATTTATTTCACCAGTTTACTATATTGTGGAGGCAGGGTAAACATTAGTTGGTAGTTTTGCAGAGTTTCTCTTACTATTTTCATATATGAAGAGGTCTGAGGTGCAGGTTTGATGCCAGGGCTGAAAAGAAAGATAGTTACAGAGAGAGATACATAAGCAGTCATAAAGACAGAGATAAAGGAGGCAGGGCAGGAGAGAGCTGTCCGATAAATTTAGGTTCATCCTCAGAAGAGCCTTATTAGAAAGAATCTTCAGGTAGAACCTTACATTAATCGTGGCTCAGTGGAAAGAGCACGGGCTTTGGAGTCAGAGGTCATGGGTTAAGTTGTCAGCTCTGTGAATTTGGGCAAATCACTTACCTTCTCTCTGCCTCAGTTACCTCATCTGCAAAATGGGGATTAAGACTGTGAACCCTCCGTGGGACAACCTGGTCACCTTGTAATCTCCCCAGCGTTTAGAACAGTGGTTTGCACATAGTAAGCACCTAATAAATGTCATCACTATTATTATTATTAATATTAAAAAACTTCTTTGACAAGTGAAGACCTGTGGGTAGAACATCCCAGAGAAATGATCTGGGAAACAGAGTGAAGTATGGAATGGAGGAAAGAGAGATTGGAGGCTGAGAGATCAGTGAGGAGGCTGGTAGAATGGTAATGTCAGGATAAGAAAAATGTCTAGACCAGTGTGGTGGCCATTAGGGTGAAGAGGAATAGGCCAGTTCTGGGAGTGCTGTAATAGTAAAACCAAAGCATTTGGCAACAGCCTGAATATTAGGGTTGAAAGAGAGGGAGGAGTTGAAGATACTGCTTATGTTGCATTATTCTCACATACAGAATTCATCCAAAAACACGATTTCAGCTACTCCCTGATAGCCCCACACTATCTCTGAAGCCCTGACCTCCCCCACACTAGCCAATCCATCTCCTCCTGCCTCCAAATCTTGTCCAGTTGTCCAAGTCTAAAATTGAATTTCTCAACTTCCCTTCTAATCCTCTTCTCTCCCGAATTTCCCATCTACAATCAATCAATCAGAGGTATTTACTGAACACTTACTGTGGATGATAAAACTGTACAAAACGTTTGGGATAATACAAAAGAGTTGGTGAAGAGGATCCTTGTTCTCCGGGAGTTAACAGTACAGTCAAGGAAACATACATTAAAATAAAGTATAGGAAGGGGATGCAATGGAATAAGAGGATATATGAAATAAGTGTAGCGGTGATGGTTGGATGAGGGTCAAAGTGCTTAAATCTCCATTGACAACATCACCCTCCTCCCTGAATCTGAAGGTAACGTCCTAGAAATTAGAATGCAGGTTTCTGGCCCCAAAGACCTTGTTATCACTATGGTCAATACCTGTTCTATAAAAAAGAGGCTTGTTAATCTTGAACCTCACTTCAGTGTGTGCCCCCTCATTCTAGTATTCAATCACTGGTATTTGTGAGTTCTACCTTTGTGAAGAATACTGTCCTATGTTCTTGGAAGAATACAATAGAGAAGAAGTGTGGCTTAGTGGAAAGAGCACGGGATTGGGTGTCAGAGGTTGTAGGGTCTAATCCCGCCTCTGCCACCTGTCAGCTGCGTGACTTTGGGCAAGTCACTTAACTTCTCTGTGCCTTAGTTACCTCATTTGTAAAATGGGAATTAAGACTGCATGATAGGTAGGATCCCTGTTCTCAGTGATCTTTCAAACTAAAAGGGAAGGCTGATATAAAGTCATTTACAGATAGGAGGAAGACAAAAATGGAAAGATGGATATGAAGATGAGTAACTGCTTTAAAGGTAAACATAATTCAGTATATATAGAGGTGGTTAGTGCTTGTGCATGCAAGTGTGCTGATGTAAACGTTGGAAGTATATGACTTAAGGAGAGGAAAATTAATTGGGGAAATTGCCCAGCATAAACTAATTAAAAGAGAGCATAACTTAAGATGGACAGAAATATCCTACTTTGTTTAAGGGTCAAACTCTTGCCGAAGGAGAAGCCCATATATTTGAGGAGGGAGAACGTGGAAGGGCAGAATAGAACAATGAACTGCAGAGCTAAGCCTGTTCTCTGCCCTTAATTAAGCCTCTCCAGTGACGATTCAATGACAGCATTTCATGTTAACTTTCAGTTGGTTGGATATGATTAAAAAGAAAATATAAAAAATCAGCCCTTGACTGATGTGGATACTTGCTTTTTCTAGAATTGCTTTAAACTGAACCAGCCATTCCTGGCTACTACATATCACAATAAATGACTGACAGTTTTTCAACTATGCCCAGTGGCACTGAACTTGTCAATCATTAGCAAGTACTGAGCACCTGTGGGCAGAGCACTGCACCAAATGCCTGGGAGAATAAAACAAAATTAGAGTACATGATGCATTCTGGGTAGGACAGATCTCCTACAGTCCTACCACAGGAATGCTGTCAGAAACCTGGGAACCCGGCAATTTCCTTAACCTGCTCAGGGACAAAGTTTCTCTGCTCTATTTTGCTTCAGAAATAGATGCATGAAGTCTGGACATATTTGTTAAAAATTCATATTCTGGGACAATCAGCAACAATATCAAAAATCGTCAACAGTGAGACTCAGAGGGAGCAAGTGAGAAGAAGGAAAGGCAAAAAAAGGAGGCTGCTGATGAGGGAGAGGTAAAATAAGGTGATCTGTGTTTCCTGTTTCATCTTTCTCCCAACCTTCCAGTCTAACGCATTGGAAACGTCAGGAAGATTACAGGAATAAGCTAGCCCCCCGAGAGTCCTCCGGACCACTGGTGTCAACTGGGATGACCCTGGGTTACCGTTCTGGCAACTCCAGTAATGATTCAGTCTCTAGATAAGAAAGCAGGTGCCCTAAGAGACCCTTTGTTAATCTGGGTTGCTAAAATCTGAGATGGGAAGATCTCCTTTTGGTACAGTGCCATACTAGCTGAGGGAACCCTGCAATGGCCTTTCCAGGGATGATAGACCAGGAGTTAAAACCATTAATATAAAAAGCACGTGACCTGCAGATTGTAGGAAGTGGACAGGTTTTTTTTGGTACTTACTCTGTGTTAGATACAGGCTAATCTGTTTGGACACAGTCCATGTCCCTCATGGGGCTCACAATCTTAATCCTCATTTTTCAGAAGAGGTAACTGAGGCCCAGAGAAGATAAGTGACTTCCCCAAGGTCCCACAGCAGACAAGTGGTGGATTCAAAATTGGAACCCAAGTCCTCCTAACTTAAAGGCTGATGCCCTAGCCATTAAGCCATGCTGCTTTGGTGTGACACAAGAGATTAGAGAATGCTGAAGGACATTCTAGACTATGAGCCCGTTTTGGGCAGGTATTGTCTCTCTTTGTTGCTGAATTGTACTTCCCAAGTGCCTAGTACAGTGCTCTGCACACAATAAGTGCACAATAAATGTGATTGAAAGAATTAATGGGAACTTGAGATGGGTATCAGAAGGAAGAAAACGTCTATTTCTCCCCCCAAAACACCCTCCTACGTCACACCTTCCTGATGGCACTTATCATCGCTGTCTTTCTCAGAATGTAAATGAGAGGGTTGAACATGGTGACAATTATGGTGTAAAACACAGCAAGTACTTTGTCCGCCGTGAACGTGATGGCTGGACATATGTAGATGAAGATGCAGGGCCCAAGGAATAAGACCACCACGGTGATATGGGAACCGCAGGTGGACAGGGCCTTGAACTGACTGTGAGGAGACCATGTTCTTAGGGAAACTAATATAACTATGTAAGAAAGGAGCAACACCACAAAGGTGAGCATGGCCTGCAACGTAGGTGTCGGTGTAGGTGAGTTTCAATTAGGGATTCACATCACAAAAATAGTGGTCCATCTGATCCGGCCCACAGAAGGGCAACTGGAGGGCGAGGAGTAACTAAACCATTGAATGCACGAATGCCTTGACACAGATGAAAAGCAGCATGCCGTTACAAGCCCACCGGATCATGATGACCGTATTGTGCAGTGGTTCGCATCTGCCTACGAAGCTATCATAAGCCATCCACACCAGGATGAAGATCTCAACACCGCCAAAGAAGTGAGAAGCAAAACGCTGGGTCATACAGTTGGGGAAGGAAATGATAATAATGTTGGTATTTGTTAAGCGGTTACTATGTGCAGAGCACTGTTATAAGCACTGGATGGTCCTCCTCTCCACTATCAAGTCAGTGATGAGTTTAGGGGAGATGGTGGAGATGCAGCAGAGATCCACAAGGGACAGGTAACTGAGGAAGAAATACACTGGCCGATTGATTAGGTGGCTGAACCGAATGGTGAGTAGAATGAGCAGAGTTCACATCACGATGCCAATATAAAGGAGCAGAAACAGCCTAAAACTGCACCGTAGGATTTGGGAAAAGTCCCAAGTAAATAAATTCTGAAATATTGTTCTGGTTTTCCATGAAGTCAGCAAAGGCTGTCCCTGGAAGTCGTGACTTTGCCTGAAATGATAAAATATTGAAACATAGTGAATAAGACAAAAGATCCGTGTCTTCTCTGTAGCTCTCTAGGGTTCGCTCACATGAACCAAGCTTGATCATACATTTTTACTCTTGAAGTATGCCCTTTTATTTGTGATTTTTAACCTGTCTCGATGACATTTATATGCATGGTTTTCTTCAACATGGCAAGCATTTTAGGAAGGAAATGTAAGTAGGAATAAAGGAGCAGAATTTCCAAGTTAAGGAGGTTTGCTTCATCTCTTCACTAAAGGCACTGATAAGAAGAAAGAACTGATGTCTTTAGGATCAGGAAGGAACTGCACAATTATGCTGGCTCTGCCACTGGATGTGTGTGACCTTGAGCAAGTCACTCAACTTCTCTGTGCCTCAGTTACATCACCTTTAAAAGGGGATTAAGCCTGTTAGTCCCATGTCGGACACGGACTGTGTCCACCTTGATTATCTTGCATCTACCGCAATGCCCAAGTACAGTGCCTGGCACATGGGAAGCGCTTAACACATACCATTAGGAAAAAGAAAAAAAGAAGAAAAACTCTGACCCTACTACCACGCATCATGCTTGAAAAATTCATCTTATAGACTGTTCACTACAGATTGTCTACCTGCAAGTTAAGAGCAAATTACCTTCACATTATAACATAAAACTGCAATAAAGATACCTGAACATTATCATGGCGATAGCTCCTTAATGGTCCTCTCAATTATACATCATATTTTTCAAACTCCATGAATAGGCACCGTATTGTCTCCAGCATTCTGAAAGCTACTTTTCCCAGTATTTGTCTTCCATTCTAGTGGTTTTTCCATTGTATCTTATTTAATGGCAGCCATCTCCCTATTCTGAGTTTCTTTTTCTTTAGAATCCTAAATCCTCACATCATAGTTTCAATTTCAGAAGAAGGTACCACTGAGAACATTGCCCCCTTTCCTTCGGTGAAAACTGTGATCTCAAATAAATCCCTTCCATTAAGCAATTCCAGGCCTCCCCAACTTTTTTAAAAGACCTTTTTTAAAAGTCTGGTGAATTAGTCCCTTAGCAATACTATACACCAATATTAATGTACTAAGTGATGTAAAGATGACTTTTTAATCATCTTTTTTTAAGTTCATTCTGTATGCCAGGCACTGTACTAACTGCTGGGGTAGATATAAGGCAATCATTGTAGACATAGTCTAGATTCCATATGGGGCTCAGAGTATCAATTTCCATATGTATATATGTTTGTATGCATTGATTACTCTATTGATTTATTTTATTTGTACATATTCATTCTATTTATTTTATTTTGTTAATATGTTTTGTTTTGTTCTCTGTCTCCCCCTTCTAGACTGTGAGCCCACTGTTGGGTAGGGACCGTCTCTATATGTTGCCAACTTGTACTTCCCAAGCGCTTAGTACAGTGCTCTGCACACAGTAAGCACTCAATAAATACGATTGAATGAATGAATGAATTTATTAATTTTACAGATGATGTAACTGAAGCACACAGAAAGAAGTTAAGTGACTTGCCCAAGGTCACACAGCAGGCAAGTGGAAGAAACAGGATTAGAACCCAAATCTTCCGACTACTAGACTTGTGGTTTTCCCACGAAGCACACTACCTCCCATTGAAAATCATAAATGCTGCCCCCTCCATGTCTAAAAAGAGTTTTCAACCCCTGTTCTGTGTCTCATCTACCAGCAAGGACGGACTGAGGCAATTGTATGAGTAGAACCCACTGAGAACCCTGCTTTGCACAGAAGCATTTAATAGACACTGTATCTACTAAAACCCACATCTGCCATAGCTGCACAGCACACATCAAATACATAACTCTCTCTCTCTCTAGAAGCTTACAGTTAATTTTAACATCAACTGAAACTGTAATTAGCTTTCCATTCCATTAAGCAGTAGTTATTCCTTTTTCTGAAAATATTTTATTTGAAATGGCACAGGATAATTGATGGCTGCATTAAATATAGTCATTGAGATGGAGGAAGGGATTTATTCATTCATTCAAACGTATTTAATGAGTGCTTACTGTGTGCAGAGCACTGTAATAAGCGCTTGGAAAGTACAATTCGGCAACAGCTAGAGAGAGTCCCTACCAACAACAGGCTCACAGACTAGAAGGGGAAGACAGACAACAAAAGAAAACAAGTAGACAGGCATCAATGGCATCAAAAGAGATAAATAGAATTATAGATATATGCACATCATTAATAAAGTAAATAGAGTAATAAATATGTGGGGCATGGAAGGGGGTAGGGGAGATGAGGAGGGGAGCAGGAGTAGAGGAAAAGGGGGCTTAGTTTGGGAAGGCCTGCTGGAGGATGTGAGCTCTCAGTAGGGCTTTGAAGGTAGGAATAGAGCTAGTTTGGAGGTTGTCTGGAGGGAGGGCATTCCAGGACAGAGGTTGGACGTCGGCCATGAGTCCATGGTGGGACAGGCGAGAACGAGGCACAGTGAGCAGGTTAGCGGCAGAGGAGTGGAGTTTGCAGGCTGCACTGTAGAAAGAGAGAAGGGAGGTTACGTAGGATTGGGCAAGGTGATGGAGAGCTTTGAAGCCAATAGTGAGGAGTTTTGCTTCATGCGCAGGTTGATAGGCAACCACTGAAGATTTTTGTTGAGGGGAGTAACATGCCCAGAGAGTTTCTGTAGAAAGATAATCCGAGAAGCAGAGTGAAGTATAGACTGTTGGGTAGGGACTGTCTCTATATGTTGCCAACGTGTAACTTTCCAAGCGCTTAGTACAGTGCTCTGCACAGAGTAAGCGCTCAATAAATACGATTTATTGATTGATTGACTGAAGCGGGGAGAGACAGGAGGATGGGAGATCAGAAAGGAGGCTGATGACGTAATCCAGTCGGAATATGATGAGAGATTTTACCAACAAGGTAGCGGCTTGGATGTAGAGGAAAAGGCAGAGCTTGGTGATGTTGTGAATGTGAGACCGGCTGGTTTTGGTTATGGATTGAATGTGTGGGGTGAATGAGAGAGCGGAGTCAAGGATGACACCCAAGGCTGCGGTCTTGTGAGACAGAAAGGATGCTAGTGCTATTCATAGTGACAGGAAAGTCAGGGAGAGGATAGGGTTTGGGAGGGAATATAAGGAGCTCAGTCTTGGACATCTTGAGTTTTAGGTGGCAGGCAGATATTCAGGTGGAGAGGTGCTGAAGGCAAGAAGAGATACGAACCTGGAGGGAGGGAGAGTGAATAGGGGAGGAGTTGTAGATTTGGGTGCCATCTGCATAGAGATGAGAGTTGAAGCCATGGGAGCAAATGAGTTCACCAAGGGAGTGAGTATAGATGGAGAACAGAAGAGGACCAAACACTGACCCTTGAGGAACCCCTAAAGTTAGGGGATGGGAGGGGAAGGAGGAACCCACGAAGAAGACTGAGAATTAACGTCCAGAGAGATAAGACTGGAACCAGGAGAGTACAGAATGGAGTCCATGAAGCAAAGGTTGGAGAACGTGTTGAGGAGAAGGGAATGGTCGACAGTGTCAAAGGCAGCTGAGAGGTCGAGGAGGATTAGGATAGAGTAGGAGCCATTGGATTTGGCAAGAAAGAGGTCATTGGTGACCTTTGAGAAGGCAGTTTCGGTGGAGTGGAGGGGAAAGAAGCCAGATTGGAGCCAGGAGAGAGTCGGAGTTGGGAAATTTGAGGCAGTGGGTGTAGACGACTCGCTCTAGGAGTTAGGAAAGGAAGGTTAGGAGGGAGATAGGGTGATAACTTGAAGGGGCAGTGGAGTCAAGAGAGGGGCATTTTTAGGATAGGAGATAAGTGGGCCAGTTTGAAGGCAGAGGGGAAGAAACCGTTGGAGAGTGAGAGGTTGAAGATGGAAGTTAAGGAGGGGGAGGTTGGAAGGGATGAGAGTTTTTATAAGATGAGAGGGAATGGAGTCGAAGCATAGGTAGAGGGGTGGCACTTGAGAGGAGGGTGGAGATCTCATCTGAAGATACTGCTGGGAACGATGGGAAAGTAGAGGAGGGGGTTGAGAGCGGGGGGATGGAGAAGGGGTAGGGGAGCTTTTGTAGAGCTCAGAACTTATGGTGTTAATTTTCCTAATGAAGTAGTTGGCCAGTTTACTGGGGCTGAGGGTTGGAGGAGGGGGAGGAACAGTGGGCCTGAGGATGGAGTTAAATGTCCAGAATAGCTGGAGGGGGTGATGGGCATGTTTACAGTCCAATAAACAATAAGAATCTTCATTTCACCTGAGCCTAGGAGAAAACCTGGGTTGACTGTACAGAGAAGAGTTGAGTGGATAAAATAAACCAAATGCAGGAGGGGAAGACAGGAGTTGTGGACATCCATTTCACCTGCCTAATTTTCCCTCCAAAAGTGGCTTCCAACTCCACACCTTTCTCATGGCCGTTTTCATATCTCAGAGTGTAGGTGAGGGGGTTGAACATGGGAGCAATGATGATGTAAAACAGAGTGAACACCTTATCCTAGGGGAAAATCCGGGCTGGTCGGGGGTAAATGAAGATTCTAGGCAAGAAAAACAATGTCACCACAGTGATGTGGGAAGCGCAAGTAGAGAGGGCTTTATGACGTCCTTCCAAAGAGAGGGTCCTCAGACTGGCTAAAATGGTGACATAAGAGAAGACTAAGACTGCAAAGGAAACTGAAACAATTGTTCCTGTACTGGCGAGGACTAAAATTCCAGTCACGTAAGTATCTGAGCAAGCCAATTCCAGGAGAGGGTAAACATTGCACAAATAGTGATCAATCTCATTAGGGCCACAGAAAGGAAAAAAATGACAAGGAGCCACTGGACCGTGGAATGGAGAAATGCTCCTCCCCAGCACACTGCAACCACTGTGACACACCGCTGCTTGTTCATGGTGACCATATAATGTAAGAGTTTACAGATGGCAACATAGCGATCTTAGGCCATCCCCAGGAGAATGAAGATCTCAACCCCACCAAATAAGTGCAGGGTGAAGAATTGCATCATGCAGTGGACAAAAGAGATGGTTGTCTTCTCAGACAGCAAATCTCTGACCAGTTTGGGAGTCACCGTGGAGGTGAAGCAGAGGTCCGTGAGGGGCAAGTGACAGAGGAAGAAGTACATGGGCTGTTTAATGAGAAAACTGCCTCTGACGGTGACGAGGATGACAAGATTCCCTAAGAGGATTGCAATGTAACAGGTGAGGAACAGCCCAACGAAGAATATCTGCAATGTTCTATCACTGGACAGACCTAAAAGAACAAATTCTGTTACGTTGTTCCTATTTTCCATCCTGGGAATGAGGAATATTTACCTGAAATGACTGCAAAATGAAACATTGTAAATAACATTTAGAAAATTGCAGTGACCAGTTCATTCTACTTATAATTGAATATCACTTACAGTACTGTGTCAATGTATATGAGAACACTGCAAGAGAAACTTCATATCTTTTCTGGATATACATCCCTTTCATTTCTAGTGAGGTGATAAGAATATTTTTTTTATTCATTAAGTGCTCACCAGTAAGTGCCTGCACGTGCCAGGCATTGCGTTAAGTCCCAGAATACAGGCTAATCAGAGAGGAAATGGTCATTCTTCCATATAGACCTCACAATCTAAGAAGTAGAGAGAGGGAAAATTTTATCTCCATTTTGCAATGGAGAAAACTAAGGCACAAAAGAAGCAGCCTGGCCTAATGGAAAGGGCAAAGTCCTGGGAGTCACAAGATTTGGGTTCTAATTCAGGGTCTGTTTTCCACATCTTGACATGTTGGAGTACCCTGGCTTAGTGGAAAGGGGTTGGGAGTCAGAGGTCATGGGTTCTGATCCCATCTCTGCCATTTGTCAGCTGTGTGACTTTGGACAAGTCACTTAACCTCTCTGTGCCTCAGTTATCTCATCTGTAAAATGAGGATTAAGACTGTGTGCCACACATGGTACAACCTGATTACTTTGTATCTACCCATGTGTTTAGAACAGTGCTTGGCGCATAATAAGCACTTAACAAATATAATTATTATCATTATTATTTTTATTATGTTAAGTGATTTGCCCATGGTCATGCAGCAGACAAGTGGCGGAGACAGATTAGAACCCTGGTCCTTTTGACTCCCAGGCCCATGCTCTATCCACTAGGTCACACTGCTTGTCTGTACTGATTATCTTTTACCTATCTTAGTACTTAGTACAGTATTTAGCACATAGGACAAAACAAATATCAAAATAAAAATAACAAAAATAATTACCCTGAATCTATTCCTGTGTATAACACAGAGTAAATGCTTAATACCATAATTATTAAAAAACAAGTAATCAATCTTATTTATTAAGTGCTTATTATATGCAGAGATGCTTATTATATGCAGTACTAAGCACATTCGAGAGTACAACATAACAGAGTTGATGCACACATTTCCTGCCTGATTATTATTGATATCATTATTAAGAGATTGAATGGCTTGTCCAGGATCACCCAGCAGTCCAGGAACAGAGCAGGAAATAATAATAATAATAATAATAATAACAATAATAATAATAATAATTTGAGTACTTGTTAAGTACTTACTATATGCCAAGCACTGCTCTAAGCTCTGGGGTAAGTACAAGTTCAAGAGGTTGGACATAATCTCTGTCCCACATAATAATAATAATAATAATAATAATAATAATAATAACGGCATTTGTTAATCACTTACTACGTGTGAAGCACTATTCTAAGCACTAGGGGGGCCACAAGGTGAACAAGTTGTCCCACGTGGGGCTTACAGTCTTAATCCCCATTTTAAAGATGAGGTAACTGTGGCTCAGAGAAGTTAAGTGACTTGCCCAAAGTCACACAGGTGACAAGTGGTGGAGCCGAGATTAGAACCCATGACTTCTGACTCCCAACCCGTGCTTCTTCCTCTGAGCCATGATGCTTCTCTAACATGGGGTTCACACTTAATCCCCATTTTACAGATGAAGTATCTGAGGTACAGAGAAGTGAAGTGACTTCCCCAAGGTCACACAGCAGCTATGTGGTGGAGCCGGGATTGGAACCCAGCTCCTTCTGACTCCCAGGCCTGTACTCTATCCACCAGGGCATGCTGCTTCCCATATCCAGGTCTCTAACTCCCAGTCCTGTCATCTTTCCATTGAGTGGTAGTGCCCAGCAGTAAATACATTCCTTTAGAGATCATATTTGTCGCATGAGGATGTTCCAGAATTCAAACAATCTGATTTCCTTTTCCTAATAAATCCCACTCTCCTTTGAATCCACATCTTATCGTGGCAGTAGAGTCTGCGTATTCTGATGAGGCTTAGAGCTTGGAGCTAGAGAGCTATTCTCACATCAGGGTTACCCACAATGGAAAGGTCAAAAGCCAATGCATCAGACAAAGTTGATTCACTTGTGCTGGGCAGCAGCAGCATGGGAAAGAAGGCAATAGAAGAGGACTTTCATATTTTTTACCAAGAAAACGCTATGGACTACACACGAGAACAAGTACAGAAGAAAATGGGATGTTCTGGAGAAGACATGTCCAAGGAGACACCAAAGGTAAGAAACGACTCAAAGACATTCAACAACAACAATAAAGCCCATCAGTCATGGGATTCCTTTAAGGACCACTTTATTAGAACCAAAAAAATCACAAGAGGGTGTTATTCGGATATTTGTTAAACATTCCTGGAGATCTGCCAAAAGAAAACGGTGGGCTAAAAAAAGTACATTTTATCCGTCTCACAATATTTCAGAATTATGATTGTGATTTTGATGAAGACCAAAATTCACAATCCATGCTCAATTTTCCAAGTAGAGTCAGCCAATTCAAACCTAGGTTCTTGCAACCTGGCTTTCGTTATATTTTCAAACGACTAGGGAATTGTATGGGAAAAGTCCATGAATCAAAGATTGCGAATTGAGTAATTAAGAGAAAACTCGTTTATAAAAAATTTTAAAAAACCCTTACCCCTCTGTTAGTCTTCTACAATGATGCATTTCTGTGTGCTTGGATCTTTATGTCCAGTCATGGGAAAGATAAGGCTTTTAAGGGCTGCATCAGGACAGAACTCAAGTCTCATTGAAAGTCAATCTATCACATTGGAAGGAGGCAGTTTCCAAAACACTGGAGGTTCTGAATCTCGAGTCGTCTCTGGTTTCCCGAGAATCAAATTTATTTCCTTGGGGATGTCTGAGACGTGCAACCCCACCCACCTATGTCTGAGCTCGGAGGCGTGGGAAAAATTACAAAGTTTTCCCCCTCAATGCAGTAAATCCATCACGAAAACCTGCCGGTCTCACCCCCTCAACATTGCCAAGATCCGCCCTTTCCTCTCCATCCAAACCGCTACCCTGCTCGTTCAAGCTCTCAGCCTATCCCGTATGGATTACTGTATCAGCCTCCTCTCCGACCTCCCATCCTCCTGTCTCTCCCCACTTCAATCCATACTTCACGCCTCTTCCCGGATTATTTTTGTCCAGAAACGCTCTGGGCATGTTACTGCCCTCCTCAGAAATCTCCAGAGGCTACCAATCAACCTACGCATCAGGCAAAAACTCCTCACTCTCGGCTTCAAGGCTCTCCATCACCTCGCCCCCTCCTACCTCACCTCCCTTCTCTCCTTATACAACCTTGCCCGCACCCTCCGCTCCTCTGCCGCTAATCTCCTCACTGTGCCTCGTTCTCTCCAGTCCCGCCATCGACCCCCGGCCCACGTCATCTCCCTGGTTTGGAATGCCCTCCCTCCGCACATCCACCAAGCTAGCTCTCTTCCTCCCTTCAAAGCACTACTGAGAGCTCACCTCCTCCAGGAGGCTTTCCCATACTGAACCCCCTCCTTCCTCTCCCTCTCCTCGCCCTCCCCATCCCCCCTGCCTTACCTCCTTCCCTTCCCCACAGGACCTGTATATATGTATATATGTTTGTAGGTATTTATTACTCTATTTATCTATTTATTTATTTTATTTGCACATTATTCTATTTATTTCATTTTGTTAATATGTTTTGTTTTGTTGTCTGTCTCCCCCTTCTAGACTGTGAGTCCCCTGTTGGGTAGGGACTGTCTCTATATTTTGCCAACTTGTACTTCCCAAGCGCTTAGTACAGTGCTCTGCATACAGTAAGCGCTCAATAAATACGATTGAATGAATGAATGAATAAATGCCTTGTGCAGAGCTATCTTTGGAAAAAACTTTGCCTAAAAGACCCAGCTATTAAAGCAAATTATTTTAAAGGTCTAGGGACTCTGCCAGCTCCCAAAGTCCCCGAAGATCTTCTTTATCAGAGGTGGTGGTGGAACAAATCCAGGAACCTTTCTTCATAAGGTTGAAAACAAGTTTGAGTACATCTTCGTAGGCATTGCTATCAATTCTGTAATTTTGCCCATGTTTTCAATTATAATTTAACCATTTCATGATCATTTTCTTCTCCTGAGATTATACCCTCTCAACTACACAGTCCATTCATCTGCACTCACAGCCAGCTATACAACTAAGACACTATTAAAGAACTTAATGATTCATTTAACCATATTTCAATTTTCTTTTTCATCCAATTGGAAGTTAATCTGTACCTCTCACTGCCAATAGATTGTAAATTCCTTGAGACCAGGGATCATGTATTTTATCTTTATTATACTCACACAAGGGCTTAGGTTTGTGCTCTGTATACAGTCAATACTCAATAAATACTATAGATTGATTGCTTTATGAGCAAGTTACAGAAAGCATGCGATAACCCTAATGGTCAACATAAAGGATAAATGTTCATTCACCTTTAAATTTCAAAAGATTTCATGACACTAGTTGGCTACAGAATTATGCAGTTATGAAAACATTGAAGCGACTCACAAATCATATAGCTAAGGTATCTTGTTTGAAGAGAAGCTGGTAAAAAATACCCTTTAGAAATAATAATTTATACATCAACCACATGCGTTGAAACTCAGGTTTACCTATTTCTAAATCACAGAAGAACTCTTCCTAATCAATCAAAGAATCAACTGGAAATTTACTCATGGAGTTTCTGTCTCCCTCCAGAGCACAACCCACCCCAGCATATGGATCGAAGAGCAGGTCATAAACACACAGACCAGCCATGAGTGGAGAAGGTGTCCTCCAAGAGGCCTTCCCTGAATAAGCTCTCTCTTCATTTACCTTTCCTGCCCTCCCTTCTGCAATGACTCTGCACTTGGCTGTGTACCTCTCAAGAACTTTGGTTTTCTCCCCAGCCCAGATCATTTATAGTACATCTCCTTATGCTCTAAAGTTTCCCCGGCTGTACTTTATTTTAGTGTATATCTCCCCGTGTAAACTGTCAGTGTGCTGTGGGCAGAGGTAATGTCTGACGATTCTGTTGTATTGCACTTTACCAAGTGCTTAGTAAAGTTCTCCAACTGATTAGTACAGTGGTTTACACAAAGTAAATGCTCAATAAATGCGACTGAATGAAGCCCATTGTGGGCAGGTATTGTCTGTTTTTGTTGCTATAGTGTACTTTCCAGGTGCCTAGTACAGTGCTCTGCACACAGTAAACGCTCAATAAATACAATTGAATGAAATGAATGAATGCTGTCATAAGTGCTCAATGAACACAACTGATTGATTGATTGATTAACATCACCCCCTCCGGAGCTCAAGTATTGTGGTACTATCACCCAGCACGGTTTTCCCAAGGGAATACTAATAATCATTATGGTACTTATTAAATGTTGACAATGTGCCAAGCACTGTTCTAAGAGCTGGGGTAGAAACTATTTAATCTGGTAGGACCCAGTCCCTGTCCTGCATAGAACTCACACTCTTATCCCCATTTGACAGATGAGGTCACTGAGGCACATAATAATATGATGGCATTTATTAAGTGCTTACTATGTGCAAAGCACTGCTCTAAGCGCTGGGGAGGTTACAAGGTGATAAGGTTGTCCCACGGGCGGCTCACAGTCTTAATCCCCATTTTGCAGATGAGGTAACTGAGGCACAGAGAAGTTAAGTGATTTACCCAAAGTCACACAACTGACAATTGGTGGAGCTGGGATTTGAACCCATGATCTATGACTCCAAAGCCCGAACTCTTTCCACTGAGCCATGCTGCTTCACATAGAAGTGAAGTGACTTGCCCAGGGTCACACACAGCAGACAAGTAGCCGTGCTGGTTAGAACCCAGGTCCTCCTGACTCCCAGGCCCATGTTCTCTATCCACTAAGCCATTCTCCAGCCCTTCAGGTCTCAGAGGGAAACAAAGACTTCTCTCATACCCTCCTAAATTCCTGTCCCTTTTGTAAACTAGAGGTCTAAGTGACTAGAGGTCTAAGAGAAGTAATAGTTAGAAATGTGATATGTGTTAAGTACTCGCTATGTGCCAAAAATTGTATTGAGCACCTAAGTAGATATAAAATAATCAGGTCAGACACAGTCCCTATCCTTCTTAGGGCACCCAGTCTAAGTAGGAAGAGGAACAGGTATCAAATCCCTATTTTATGGATGAGGAAACTGAAACACAGAGAAGTTAAGGGACGTGCCCAAGGTCACATGGAAAGCAAGTGATTTTTACTATTATTATTATCATTATGGTATTTCTTATGTGCTTACGTTATGGATACAAGCCACCCCGTGGTCCTTAAAGGAAGCCGGGATTGACATTGTATTCCAGTTCTGTCTTGGAATCTAAATCCAACTTGAAATCTAGGCCAAATTCCAACCAGATCCCTAGTTTGAGACAAAGTCTTAACTCTTGCAGCACGGCCTAGAGGATATAACATGAGCCTGAGAATCAGAAGGAACTGGATTCTTATTCTGGCTCTGCCACTGGATGTGTGTGACCTTAAGCAAGTCACTCAACTTCTCTGTGCCTCAGTTACATCACCTGTAAAATGGGGGTTTAGCCTGTTAGTCCCATGTGGGACACGGACTGTGTTCACCTTGATTAGCTTGTATCTACCGCAGTTTCCTGACACATGCCTGACACATAGTAAGTGCTTAAGAAATGTCATTAGAAAAAACAAAATGAGAAGAAAAACTGTGACCCTACTACCACGCATCATGCTTGCAAAAATCATCTTGGAGACAATACGCTACTGATTGTCTACCTGCCAAGTGAGGGGCAAATTAGCTTCACATGATAGCATAAAACTGCAAAAAAATATATCTGAACATTCTCATGAGGATAGTTCCTTAACACTCCTCTTACTTCTACATCATATTTTTCAAACTCCATGGATATGTACATTATTGTCTCCATCGTTCTGAAAGCTACTAATCCCAGCATTTATCTTCAATTCTAGTAAGTTTTCCATTTTATCTTATTTAGTGGCAGCCATCTCCCTATTCTGAGTTTCTTACTCTTTCGAGCCCTAAATCCTCACATCATACATTCAATTGCAGAAGGTACCACTGAGAACACTGCCTCCCTTCCTTAAATGAAAAATATGATCTCAAATAAATACCTTCCATTGAGAAATTCCAGGACTCTCCAATTTGCTGAAAACACCACAGCCTGATGAACTAGTCCCTTAGCATTATTATGTACTAGTAATATGCATTGTGATGTAAAGATGATTTTTTAATCATCTTTTTTAAGTGCTTACTATGTGCCAGACACTAACTAAATGCTGGGGTAGATATAAGATAATCATTTTGGACACAGTCTAGATTCCACATGGGGTTCAGTGTCTCAATTTCCATTTTACAGATGAGATAACTGAGACACACCGAAAGAAGTTAAGTGACTTGCTCAAGGTCACACAGCAGGCAAGTGATAGAAACAGGATTAGAACCCAAATAATCTGACTACTAGACTTGTGCTCTTTCCAGTAAGCACAGTACTTCCCATTTAAAATCATAAATGCTTCCCCCTTCATACCTGAAAAGGGTTTTCAACCCCGTTCTGTGTTTCATCTACCAATAAGGTGGGACTGAGACAATTGTATGAGTAGAACCCAATGAGAACACTGCTTTGCACATAAGCATTTAATAGAAACTATAACTGCTAAAACCCATATCTGCCATTGCTGAACAAAACACATCAAAGACATAACTCTCGCTCCCTAGAAGCTTACAATTAATTTTAACATTAACTGAAGAATGTAATTAGCTTTCCACCCCATTATGCAGTACTTATTTCTTTTCTTGAAAATATTTTATTTGAAATGGCCCAAGGTAATTGATTACTATACTAAATATAGGCATCGAGGTGGAGGAAAGGATTCATTCATTCATTTAATCAGGTTTATTGGGAACTTACTGTGCATAGAGCACTGTACTAAACATATGGAAAGTACAATTCAGGAACAGATGGAGACAATCCATACCAAACAACGGGCTCACAGTCCAGAAGGGGGAGACAGACAACAAAACGAAACATGTAGACAGGCATCAATAGCATCAAAATAGATAAATAGAATTATAGATATATACACATCATTAATAAAATAAATGGAGTAATAAATATGTACAAATATTCATTCATTTATTCAATCGTATTTATTGAGCGCTTACTGTGTGCAGAGCACTGTACTAAGCGCTTGGGAAGTACAAGCTGGCAACATATATTGATGGTCCCTACCCAACAGTGGGCTCACAGTCTAGAAGGGGGAGACAGAGAACAAAACAGAACATATTAAGAAAATAAAATGAATAGAATATGTACGTACAAATAAAATAAATAGAGTAATAAATACGTACAAACATATATGCAGGTGCTGTGGGGAGGGGAAGGAGGTAAGGCGGAGGGGATGGAGAGGGAGAGGAGTAGGACAGAAAGAAGGGGGCTCAGTCTGGGAAGGCCTCCTGGAGGAGGTGAGCTCTCAGTAGGGCCTTGAAGGGAGGAAGAGAGCTAGCTTGGCGGAAGTGGGGAGGGAGGGGATTCCAGGCCAGGGGGATGACGCGGGCCGGGGGCCAACGGCGGGACAGGCGAGAACGAAGCACGGTGAGGAAATTAGCGGCAGAGGAGCGGAGGGTGCGGGCTGGGTTGGATCCCGGAGGAGTTGGGCCGCGATGGACACACGATGCCTTTCGCCATTAGAAATGCCTCCGGTCGCACGGCTCCCGATCAGCGTGTCCGCCACGTGGCTGAGGCTCAGCTCCACCATTCCTGATTCTACCTTCCTGCAGAAGAAGTCAGGGGAGCCGGTGCCGATGGCCAGCTGCGCTGTGTACATCAGGGTCTCCCAGACGGGGAGGTAGCCCAGAAAAGTGTCCTCCGGGCTCCTCTCCTACTCCAATCCAGCCCGCACACTTGGCTCCTCTAATTCCAATCTTCTCACTGTACCTCCATCTCATCCATCTCGCCGCTCACCTCTTGCCCACATCTTGCCTCTGGTCCGGAACACCCTCCTTCCTCAAATCCAACCAAATATACACAAGTGCTGTGGGGCATGGAAGGGGGTAGAGCAGAAGGAGGGAGTAGGGGCAGTGGGGAGGGGAGGAGGAGCAGAAGAAAAGGGAGGTTCAGTCTGGGAAGGCCTCGTGGAGGAGGTGAGTTCTCAGTAGGGCTTTGAAGAGGAGAAGAGAGCTAGGTGAGGATGGATATGAGGAGGGCAGTCATTCCAGGCTGTATTAAATATAGGCATCTTGGTAGAAGAAGGGTCCAATAAACAGTAAGAATTCTCGTTTCTCCTGAGCCTAGGAGAAAACATGGGTTGATGTTGCAGAGAAGATTTGGGTGGATAAAATAAACCAAATGCAGGAGGGGAAGACAGGAGATGTGGACATCCATTTCACCTGCCTAATTTTCCCTCCAAATGCGGCTTCCAACACCGCACCTTTCTCATGCCCGTTTTCATCCCTCTGTTCCTCAGAGTGTTGATGGGGGTTGAACAATGGGGACGATGATGGTGCAAAACAGAGCAAGCACCTTATCGTCGTGGAAGGTCTGCGCTGGCCGGAGGTAAATGAAAATGCCAGGCAAGAAAAACAATGCCACCACGGTGATGTGAGAAGGCGCAGATGGAGAGGTCTTTGCGACGACCTTCCAAAGAACGGGTCCCTACACTGGCTAAAATGGTGACGTAAACGAAGACCAAGACTGCAAAAGTAACCAACACAATTGTCACTGTATTGGCAAGGACTAAAAATCCAGTCACGTCAGTATATGCTAAGCCAATTCCAGAAGAGGGTAAATATCACAGAAATAGTGATCAATCTTATTAGGGCTACAGAAGGGCAAAAAAATAACAAGGAGACACTGGAACATGGAATGAAGAAATTCTCCTCCCCAGAAAACTGTAACGACTGTGGAACACCACTGCTTGTTCATGGTGACCATATAGTGTCAGGATTTGCAGATGGCAACATGGCAATCACAGGCCATCCCCACGAGAATGAAGATCTCAACCCTACCAAGTGCACGATGAAGAGTTGCATCGTGTAGTGGCCGAAAGAGATGGTTTTCTTCTCAGACAACATATCTCTGACCAGTTTGGGAGTCACCGTGGAATAACAATAATAATAATAACAATAATGGCATTTGTTAAGCGCTTATTATGTGCAAAGCACTATTATAAGCGCTGGGGGATACAAGGTGATCAGGTTATCCCACGTGGGACTCACAGTCTTAATCTCCATTTTACAGATAAGGGAACTGAGGCTCAGAGAAACTAAGCGACTTGCCCAGTGTTCAACAACAGACTTGTGGCGGAGCAGGAATTCGAACCCATGACCTCTGACTCCAAAGCCCGGGCTCTTTCCACTAAGCCACGCTGCTTCTCTAATATTTAATTTAATATTTTATTCTCTAATATTTATTGAGTGCTTACTAAGTGCAGAGCAGTTCGATAAAACAGAATTAGCAGACTTGTTGCCTGCCCATAATGAGCTTTCAGTCTAGAGGGGGAGACAGCTATTGATGTGAATAAATAGTTTATAATATAACATTTAAATGTATCTAAGTGCTGTGGGGTTGGGGCAAACACCAAACGTCCAAAGGTCACAGATAGAAGTGCATAGACAATGAAGAAGAGAGAGCAAACTGGGGAAAAGAGGGCTTCAGTGGGGAAGGCCTCTTGGAGAAGATGTGACTTTAATAAAGTTTTGAAGGTGCAGCGAGGCCTGGCGTATATGGAGGGGGAAGGAGTTCCAAGCTAGGCAGAGGACATGGGAAAGGGGTCGGCAGCAAGATAGATGAGACTGGGCACAGTCAGTAAGCTGGAGCTAGAGGAGCACAGTGTGTGGGCTGGGTTGTAGCAGGGATTAGTGTGGTGAGGTGGAATGGAGCAAGCTACTTGAGGGCTTTAAAGCCACAGGTAAGGAGTGTCTGTCTGATGCGGAGGTAGCCACTAGAGGTTCCAGAGGAGTCTTTAGCAAAAACTATTTAAAACAATGATGGTAATTATTAAATGTTCACAGTGTGCTAAGTAATAGAAGTAGCACTTATTGACCACCCAGTTGGTGAGGTACACTGTGCTAAGCACCAGGGTACATGCAGGATAAGCAGATCAGTTAGTGTTCCTGGGCCACTAAGTCGAAGGTGGGGGGATGAACATTTTCCAGGAGGAAACAAACACAGAAGACTTAAAAGTGCCTTGCCCAAGGTCTCAGGCAAGTGATAGAGCAGGGACTAGGACCCGGATCTCCTGAGTCCCAATCCATGCTCTTCCATCTAAGACATGCTTGGTGTTGAAACATCAAGTTAAAGTGAACTTTCTAATACGAATTCTAAGACATTTACTATTCCTTAAGATAGACTTCATTTGAAACACCATGAAAATTTGTCTCATGGAAATAATACTACTCTGCCTCAGCCCCACAATACTTGTGTAAGAATTCTTATTCTCAATTATTTCTCCAATCCCTAATCTCCTTTTATGTCTGTCTTCCTCTGTAGGCTGTAAGCTCCCTGTGGCAGGGATCATGTCTACCAATTCTCTGGTAGTATACTTTCCCTAGTGCTTAGTACGGTGCTTTGTACACAGGAGACTTGATTATGCAAATATACTTGGTGAGTAAAGCAGCTATATGCTGTAGCATCTTACTGAATTCTGTGCAATAGATCACATATGTCCTTATGGCAGAATCTGGTAATAAAACAATGCTTTGGATTAGTAAAGATTCTCCGAGCATGAACGATTAGGAAAAAATATTTCAGGGTATACGGGAAGATCGATTGAAGATATAAGGTAAATTGCCTAACAGTCTACACTAGAAGGAAGTGCTGAATTTAAACATTAGCCACTAGCAAATACCAATTAAAGTTTTTACGTGATAAAACGTTTTTATAAACTTCTAAGTTTCCAAGTGTACGCCATGTGTACCATAGAAGAGGTTTCCGGAGAGCATCCATAACTATGAATTGTTTCTATGGAAGTGTAGCAGAGGTCCATGAGGGACAAATGGCAGAGAAAGCACACAGGCTGCTTGATGAGGGAACTGCATCTGACAGTGATGAGGATGAGGAAATTCGAAGACGAGAATATCTGCAAATTTCTATCACTGGACAGACCTTAAAGAACAAATTCTGTGATGTTGTTCCTATTTTCCATCCTAGGAATGAGGAATATTTACCTAAAATGATTGCAAAACGAAACATCATAAATAACATTTAGAAAATTTCAGTGACCACTTCATTCTACTTATAATTGAATATGACTTACTATTGTGTGTCTATATATATATGAAAACACTACAAGAGAAACTTATATCTTTGCTGAATATACATCCCTTTCATTTCTAGTGAGATAGTAAAAATATTTTTTATTTATTAAGCGTTTACCATGTACCAGACATTGTGCTAAGTACCAGAATACAGGTTAATCAAATAAGGAAACAGTTCTTCTCCCATATACGGCTCACAATCTAAGAAGTAGGGCGAGTGGGAATCCTATCTCCATTTTACAACTGAAAAAACTGTAGTATATCAGAAGTAGCCTGGAAAGAACAGGGTCCTGGGAGTCACAAGATTTGGATTCTAATTCCAGCTCTGCCACCACTCTGTTGTGTGACCTGGTCCAAATTATTTAACATCTTTGTGGCTCAGTTTCCTCATTTCTAAAATGGGGATTAAATCCTTCTTTCCTCCTACTTAAACTGAGAGCCTCAGATGGTACAGGGACTGTTCCTGGAATGATTATCTTGTATATATACCCCAGAGCTTAGTGCAATGATTTGCATATAGTATGACCTTAATAAATACCCCAATAAAAATAATAGTGACAATAATAATCCTAGGTTAATAATAATCTTGTGTATAACACAGAGTAAGTGCCTAACAAATGCCATTGCATATCAAGCAATCAATCATATTTCTTGAGTGCCTAATGTTTGCACGGCACTGTATGGAGTTCTTGGAAGAGTACAAAGGCACTGAATTGGTAGACACATTAGCTGCCTGATTATTATCAATACTGTTATTAAGAGATTGAGTGTCCCAAGGTCACCCACCAGTCCAGGGGCAGATCTTGGACTAAAATCCAGGTCTCCACTAGCAGTCCCATGATCATCCCACTGGGCCATGGTACCAACAATAAATAAATTCCTCTAGAGATCATATCTGTCACATGAGAAGGTTTCAGAATTCCAACTATCTGATTTCCTGCCTCAAATAAAGCCCATCATTCACGGGACTCCTTTAAGAACTACCTTATTAGAACCTAGAAATCACACGAAAGTGTTTATTGAGACATTTTTTAAACCATCTTCGAGATCTTCCTAAAGAGAAATGGCTGGTTAAAAAATGAGTCTTATCTGTCTCATGATAGTTCAGAAATAAACTTGTGATTTAAATGAAGACCAAAATTTATAATCCATGCTCAATTTTCCAATGAGAATCAGCCAATCTGAACCTAGGTCATAGAAATCTGGCTTCCATTTTATATTAAAATGACTAGGGACCTGCACAGAAAAAGTCCATGAATCAAGGGATGAGATATGAGAGATTAAGAGAAAACTCTCATGTTATAAAAAAGAAAAAGTAAACTTACCTCTATGCTAATCTTCACACAATGATGCATTTCTGTGTGCTTGGATCTTTATTTCCAGTCATGTGAACCAAAAAGCTTTTCAGAGCTGCATCAGGACAGAACTCAGATCTCAGTGGAAGTCCAACCTTCACAATGGATGGAGACAGTTACGGAGAAACTGGAGTTTCTGAATCTCGAGTCATCTCCGGTTTCCCAAAAGTCAAATTTATTTCCCTGGGGCTGTCTGAGTCATGTAACCTCACCCACCTTTGTCTGAGCTCAGAGGGAGAAAAAAAGAAAGAAACACAATTGCAAACATTTCCCCCTTGACCCAGCAACTGCTTGGTGTAGAAGTATCTCTGGACAAAGTTTTGCCTAGAAGACACAGCTGTTAAGTAAAACCGGTCCAGGGACCCTGCCAGCTCCCAATGTCCCTGAAGATCTTCCGTATCAAAGGTGGAGGTCGAGCAAATGCAGGAACCTATCTTCATCAAGTTGAAAACAATCTTGAGTACAGCTTCATAGGCACTTTCCCCATATTTTTCACTATATTTTTGCTCATAGATTGTTCAACTTTTGTTTTTTTTATACATATGGCATTTATTAAGCGCTTACTATGTGCAAAACACAGTTCTAAGTGCTGGGGAAGTTACAAGGTGATCAGGTTACCCCACACATAGGGGGCTCACAGTCTTAATCCCCATTTTACAGATGAGGTAATTGGGGCACAGAGAAGTTAAGTGGCTTGCCCAAAGTCACACAGCTGACAAGTGGTGGAGCCGGGATTTGAACCCATGATCTCAGATTCCAAAGCCCGTGCTCTCTCCACTGGGCCACGCTGCTTCTACAACTAGTTCAACCTACCAGTTGGCTATAGAATGATGCAGTTGTGAAAACATGAAAGAATGCCCAAATCGTATAAATAAGGTTGTTGCTTAAAGAGAAGCTAGTACAAAATCAGTCTTGCTGTCTATTTTCAGCAGTTTATATTGCATGTGCTACCATAGGTAGCACACGTTATTTACACAGTCTACCTAATTTATGTAATTTTAGTCTCTTGCTCAATTCACATATAAGGCTTTAAAAATTAGCATGGAAATAAGCTAGAATTTCATTTAAAATGATATTTAAACAATGTGCAGGAATTCCTAGGTAATGGAGAGCCTTGCATAAGTTACGTTCATAAGCACTTCGGGCACTTCATGTAATTTATGCACCTCTGTGATTCACATAACTTACACAATTCCCGTACCTAACGTGCCTACCACATCTTAAGCATTTTCTGTAATTGAGAGTCTCCCATCCACTGCCCTACTCCTCCTGCTCCCTCTGCTACCAGAGCCAGGATGAACTGTGATGGGGAGGATGCCTCCAAGCAGAGTCCCGCTCAGAGCCTGCACCACTCTGTCGGGCTCTCCTTAGCTCTGACCAGTCCAGCCCGACCCAATTCCCCTCAGCCCCGCCCTGTTCCGCACGGCCCAGCCTGGACATGTCCTGTAAACGTCCAGGACATGTTTCCCAACTCCTCAAAGAACTCCAGGGGTTGCCCATACACCTCCGCAACAATCAAAACCTTCTCACCATTTGCTTTAAAGCACTCCATCACCTTGCCCTCTCCTATCTTACCTCTCTACTCTCCTATTAGAACCCAGCCCGCACACTTCACTCCTCTAATGCTAACCTTATCACTGTACCTAGATCTCATCTATCTCACTGCCTATCTTTCACCTAAGTCCTGCCTCTGGCCTGTAATGCCCTCCCTCCTCAAATCCAGCAGATAATTACTCTCCCCCTCTTCAAAGCCTTATTGAAAGCACATCTCCTCCAAGAGGACTTCCCTGACTAAGCTTCCCTTTCCTCTTCTGACACTGCCTTCTGCATCACCCTGACTTACTTCCTTGGTTCATCTCCATTCCCGAATCCCACAGCACATAGGTACATATTTGTCATTTTATTTATTTATATTAATGTCTGGATCCATCCCCTTGACTAGAAACACAATGTGGATAGGGAAGGTGTCCGTTTATTGTTGTATTGTACTCTCCCAAGCACTTAATAGAGTGGTCTGCCCACATTAAGTACTCAGTAAGTATAATTGAATGAATGAATGAACTGGGAGCCAGAAGGACCTGTGTTCTAATCCTGTCTTCATCACTTGCTGCTTTGTGACATTTGTGAAGACAGTCAACTTCTCTGTGCCTCAGTTACCTCATCCGTAAAAGGGGCATTAAGCCTGCTAGCCCCATGTGGGACACAGACTGTGTGCAACCAGATTAACTTGTACCTACCCCAGTGCTTAGGTACAGTGCCTAGCACATAGTAAGCACTTAACAAATGCCATTTTTTAAAAAAAACCTCTGACCGTAGCACCCCTCATCATGCTTCCAAAAATCGACTTGTGGGCAGTAAGTACACTTCTGATTGTTTACCTGCCAAGTGAAAATTAGCTTCACATTTTAACATGAAACTGTAACAAAGATAGCTGGACAGTCTCATGGGGGATAGTTCCTTAACACTCCTCTGACATCTGCAATCATATTGTTCAAATTCCATGGATATTGTCTCTAGTGTTCCGAAAGCCACTTTTCCCAGTATTTCCCTTCCATTCAAGAAGGTTCACCATTTTTCCCACTGATCAGCAGCCATCTCCCTATTCTTAGCTTCTTTCTCTTTCAAGTCCTGAATCCTCACATCACAGTTTCAAATGCAGAAGAAGGTACCACCTAGGTCACTGCCCTCTTTCCTTAAATAATACATATGATCTCAAATAAATCCCATCCATTAAACAATTCCAGGCTTCCCCAACTCCTTTAAACAATCTCAACCAGGTGAATTATTCCCTTAGCAAAAGATATGCACCAATAGACCGAGCAATGTGAAAATGATTTTTTTAATGCTATTTAAGTGCCTATTGTGTGCCAAATACTCTACTAAGTGTTGGGGTAGACACATGATAATCGGGTTGAACAGAGTCTAAGTCCCACATGGGACTCAGTGTCTCAATTTCCATTTTACAGATGAGGTAACTAAGACACACAGAAAGAAGATAAGTGACTTGCTCAAGAGCAGGCAAATGGCAGAGGAGGATCAGAACTCAAGTCCTCTGACTCTAAGACGCCTTCTCCTTCCAGCAAGCAAGACTATTTCCCATTTAAAATCCTAAATGCCATTGCCCCATGTTTGAAAAGAGTTTTCAAACCCCTCTCTGTGTCTCACCTACCAGAAAGGAGAACGTGAGGCAGTTGTATGGGTAGAACCTACTGAGAACCCTGCTTTGTACATAAGCATTTAATCGAAACCATATCTGCTAGGGAAGGGAAGTTTATAGTCTGATAAACAGAATCCAGCTTTCCACTGAGCCTATGGAAAAAAAAAAACAGGTGTATTGTACAGAAAAGAGTTGGGTAGAAAGAGCAAGGCAATAAGAGGTGAAGGAGATGTGGATATTTATTTCATCTGCCTGATTTTCCCTCCAAACGTGGCTTCCAATACCACACCTTTCTCGTGGATGTTTTCATATCTCTGTTTCTCAGCTGTAGATGAGTGGGTTGAACATGGGGAGTTGATGGTGTAAAAGAGAGCAGACACCTTATCTTCGGGGAAGGTCTGGGCTGGCCGAAGGTAAATGAAGATGGAGGGCAAAAAAACCCAATGCCACCACAGTGATGTGGAAAGCGCAGGTGGAGAGGGCTTTACATCATCCTTCTCAAGAGCGGGTTCTCAGACTGACTAAAATGGTGACATAAGAAAAGACCAAAACTATAAATGAGATCAATACAACAATCCTAGAATTGGCAATAATTAAAAACCCAAGTAAGTGAATATCTGTGCAGGCCATTTCCATAAGAGGGTAAACATCACAGAAATAGTTATCGATCTTATTGGGGCCACAGAAGGGCAAAGAGACTGCTAGGAGCAACTGTATCATGGAATGGATAAATACAGCTCCCTAGCAAATTGTCACTAGTGTGCTGCAACTCTGTTGGTTCAGGAAGATCGTATAGCACAAGGGCTTGTTGATGGCAACATAGAAATCGTAGACCATCGCCTCAAGGATGAAAACGTCAATACTGCCAAAGAAATGCATGTCAAAGAGCTGCATAATGCAGTCGCTGAAGGAGATGGTTTTCTTTTCAGACAACAGATCTCAGACCAGTCTGTGAGTACTGTGGAAGTGCAGCAGACGTCCATGAAGTACAAGTGGAAGAGGAAGAAGTACAAGGGTTGCTTGAAGAAGGGGCTGCCACTGACAGTGATGAGGATATGGAAATTTCCTAAGAAGATTGCAATGTAACAGGGCAGGGACAGTCCAAAGCAGAATATCTGCAAATTTCTCTCACTGGACAGACCTAAGAGAAGAAAGTCTGTGACATTATTCCCGTCATTTTCCATTTTGTGAATGATGAGTACTTATCTATAATGATTGCAGAAGGAAATATCATAAATAGTATGCACAAAGTTGCAATAGTTTTTACTATATGTGATTTCTCACCTAAGCCTAACAACCAAACTCCAACAGATGACACATTGGAAAATTGGGAGCTTTCAAATCAAAATTTTTATATCTCCCTATTCAACACCTCCGTCTTTCGAGTGATAACATTCTGCAAATTAAGCCCCATTCAAATCCTGTTCATAGGAAAAAATACCGAGGAAATTAATGGCCAATGCCTTTCAGATGAATATAAAAGTCTCAGGTGCCATACCTCATCCTATTAGTTATAGGCAGCTGAAACAAACCATTTTTGGCTCATTTGAAGCTATTTCAAATTTTAATTGGGAAGAAAATACATATTGATATATAAATAATCATGTTCTGTCACAGACTTCAGAGGAGTTCATGTGTTTGGGATTCCTTTAAAACTTGCCTGATGGAACCAGGAGTGATGGAATCAGTCTTCAGAGACTGATCAGAGGGGAGAAGCTAAGCAATTCTAGACGCATTGCTTTTTTTTTACAATTATCCCTTCGTACGTCCTTGGTTGACTTTGCACCAAAACCTGCTGGTATCACCTCCACAACATCACCAAGATCCGCCCTTTCCTCTCCATCCTAACCGCTATCTTGTTGATTCAATCTCTCAACCTATCCTGACTGGATTACTGTATCAGCCTCCTCTATGATCTCCCATTCTCCTGTCTCTCCCCAATTCAGTCTATACTTCACTCTGCTGCCCGGATCATCTTATTGCAGAAACGCTCTGGGCATGTTACTCCCCTCCTCAAAAATCTCCAGTGGCTACCAGTCAACCTATGCATCAAGCAAAAACTTCTCACTCTCGGCTACAAGGCTCTCAAACACCTCGCCCCCTCCTACCTCACCTCCCTTCTCTCCTTCTACAGCTCAGCCTGCACCCTCTGCTCTTCTGCCGCTAACCTCCTCACTGTACCTCGTTCTCGCCTGTCCTGCCATCGTCCCCTGGCCCACATCCTTCCCCTGGCCTGGAATGCCCTCCCTCCACGCATCCCCCAAGCTAGCTCTCTTCCTCCCTTCAAAGCCCTACTGAGAGCTCACCTCCTCTAGGAGGTCTTCCCAGACTGAGCCCCCTTTTTCCTCTCCTCCTCCCCATCTTCCCCCCCCCGCCCTACATCCTTCCCATCCCCACAGCACTTGTATATATATTTGTACAGATTTATTACTCTATTTATATTACTGTACTTATTTACTGTTCTATTCATTTTGTTAATGATGTGCATATAGCTTTAATTCTATTTGTTCTGACGATTTTGACACCAGTCTACATGTTTTGTTTTGTTTTCTGTCTCCCCCGTCTAGACAGTGAGTTCGTTATTGGGTAGGGACCATCTCTATATGTTGCTGACCTGTACTTCCCAAGCGCTTAGTACAGTGCTCTGCATACAGTAAGCACTCAATAAATACGATTGAATGAATGAATGAATGAACATGACAGTAAAAGACGTGATTGACGCTCTGTCAAATGTTTTGTTTTTTTCTGACAAATTCTGAGGATGGTGGACACAAGACAGCATACTAACATAGAAAAGGGGTGATTTTAACCTCAAAACGTGAATTTGGTCCAGCCGACCTCCCCCAGATAAAGATACAGTTCACAGAGCTTCATCTACTGTGCTAAAATATGAACATGTATGTGACTTTCAAAGACCTTATGACAATTTTCCAGAAGATAAATGCTAGAAGAACAGAATTTTATCCCAAGAGAAAATATCTCTTATCCAGGAAAACACACCAGTGCTTGACTAAGAAAAACCCTCGTGCATTCAAACACAAACCTCGTTGTGGACAGGGAATGTGACTGTGGATTGTTGCATTGTACCTTCCCAAGCGCTTAGTATAGTGCTCTGCACGCAGTAAGTGCTCAATAAATAAGATAGAATGAATGAACAAAACTCTTTTTTGTAGATAGACAATACCTAGAACTAGAAGACAAAAAGAATCAATATGGCAAACACTCCCCTACCACCTTACTGAAGGATTTCTTGGTGGTTCTCTGATCAGTTTACCAGATCCTTTCTTGGGAACCATTAAAGGTTTTCAGGGCTACATAGAAAGCACTTCTGGATCTTTTGCTCACTGATAAAAATGAAGTACTTACATAGAAGTAACTTCTTAGAAACCAGAGGTCCCGAGAATCAAGTAGCTTCTGGTTTTCATTAACAAGTCTGGGAAAAATCCTGAAAGGCTAGCATGAGTACTTCTCCTCATCTCTTCCAACTTACCCTTCCACACTCTCTCTCTTTTTCTTAATGACATGAGTTAAGTGCTCACTATGTGTACAAAACACTGTGGTAGATACAAGATCATCAGGTCCTCACTGTCCATATCCCACATGGTGCTCACAGCCTTAATCCTCGTTTTATAGATGAGGTAACTGAGGCACAGAGAAATGAAATGACTTGCCTCAGGTCATACAGCAGACAACCCAGAGCTGTGCTCTTTCAACTAGACAACACTGCTTCTCTTCTTTCTTCATTCTTCTAGCTCCCTTCATATTTACTCTAGCTATATTGTAGCTGCTTTCTATTAATCTGTTTCTTCCTTCTTGCCTCATCTCAGCCTCTCCTCAAGTCCTCTTAATCTAGTGTTCTCCTAAACTCTTTGCAGAGGTGCGTGTTTGTACTGAGAGAGCCAAACACTTCATTCCCTGAGCTAAAATCAGGTGCTCAGTGGCCAGGTGAACTTGAGAGAACTGATGGGTTTGGATTGTGAAAACCCTGATGGACAGGGTCAGAGTTTAATTCCCATCTGTGGGTTTTCTCTCAGTCCTTAATACAGTGGTTCATACACATTGAGTGCTTACGAAATACTGTTACTTCTACTGTAAACCATTCCTTTGATTTCAAATGTTAGGGAGAGTCAGTATCTTGTAAATGTATCTTTTCGGGTCTTGGTTCCTTGATAATGTTGTGTCATTGCTGACAGTGGCAATATTCTATCATAGCAAATCCCATAAAGGCAGACAATGTGCTTTTCCATTGATTAATCTCTATATACAAGTCAATTAATCAATATACAAGTATTGTGTTGTATATACAATATACAAGTCCCCATTATTGCACAATACCATATGCATGTGGATGGTGAATGAGTGATGCTTGAATCTTTTTTGGCCATTTGTGGACTGCCATAGGCTTAGATTGTAATGGGTCTGGAGTTTAAAGCCAAAAAGATCCATCATTTTAGTCTTAACCTAAACATTAGTTATAATCTAAACCTGGGACTGGTTACACAGTATATAGAGATGGAGAGAGAGGGGGGTAGAGAAAGGGGAAAGGAAAGGGAGAGAGAGAGAGAGAGAGAGAGAGAGAGAGAGAGAGAGAGAGAGAGAGAGAGAGAGAGAAGAAGAAGAAGAAGGGAGAGAGGGAGAAAGAGAAAATTTTCTTATTCTCATTACCATCAGAAACAGTTATCTTAGCAGCCTATGTATGTTTTCCTCAGTTCTTTGTCTGTCATGGAACCTCAGGGAAAGAGATCTTTGTGCTGACCCTCTGTGGAGTGTTTTCTCAGGGTAGATAAAATGATGGGATAGGAAACAATCAAGGCAAAAAGGTTAGTACGGACAGAACATCAGTGCTGACAATGTTGCCAAAATAGGTCTTGGTACAGACAAGCTTCAGCAGAGGAAGCATGTCACAAAAATAGTGGTCAATATGACAGGGGCCACAGAAATGTAGCTGCACCACGATGAAAATATGCATGATCGAATGCAGAAAAGCCCCTACAAAAGAGGCCAAGACCAAAGTGTGGCAAGCCTGCCGGCTCATAATGATCAGGTAGTGGAGAGGCTTGCAGAAGGCGACATAGCGATCATAAACCCTGGCCACTAGGATGAATATTCTGGCCGCACCGAAGAAGTGAGCACTAAAGAGAAGCAGCGTGGCTCAGTGGAAAGAGCACGGGCTTTGGAGTCAGAGGTCATGGGTTCAAATCCCGGCTACACCAATTGTCAGCTGTGTGACTTTGGGCAAGTCACTTCACTTCTCTGTGCCTCAGTTACCTCATCTGTAAAATGAAGATTAAGACTGTGAGCCCCCCGTGGGACAACCTGATCTCCGTGTAACCTTCCCAGCGCTTACAACGTGCTTTGCACATAGTATGCACTTACTAAATGCCATTATTAGTATTATTAAAGAGTTGGACCATGCAGACGTTGTAGGAGATGGTTTTTCTTTCTATCAATAGGTCTGCAATCATCTTAGGAGCAAATGTGGAGGTGACGCAGAGGTCCATGACAGACAAGGAACTGAGGAAAATGTACATAGGCTGCTGACTAAGATGGCTGTTTTTGATGGTGATGAGGATAAGAAGATTGCCCAACAAGTTAGCTAGTTAACAGAGTAAGAACAACTTCAAGTTACCTTCCCCTCTTGGTTTGGGAACAGACCCCTTAAGACAAACTCTGTGATGTTCTTTGAATTCTCCATCAGGTCGGCCAAGGTGATGAGTGTACAGCAGATGGATATTTACCTGAATCATCCAAATTGAGAAATATCAAGTATTACTAATTTTGAAGCACTAGCTCAGAACACATGTTCTCACTCTGAATAGAAATGGAGGGATATGTGTACTATTAAGAATTCATTAAAATATAATAATGATGATCATGATGATTATGATAGTAGTGAGGAAGGCATAGGAAGTTTCCAGTGCTATACTAATCATTGGGGTTGACAAAAGATAACCAAACCAGACACAGCCCATATCTGGTCAAGTCCCTTAGCTTCTCAGTGACTCAATTTCTTCGTCTGCATAATAGGGATAAAATACCTGTAGCCCCTTCCTCTTAAACTGTAAGCCTCCAGGTGATACAGGTTTTTTATCCCCATTGTACAGATGAAGAAACTGAGACACTGAGACGTTAAGGAACTTGCCCAAGGACCCACAACAGGCCAATGGCAGAACTAGGACTAAAAGCCAGAGTTCTGGGCGCTTTCTACTAATTAATACCTCATCCCTTAATATTTGCTGAGATCATTCCCTAAGTATAAACATCCTGGAAAGACCATTGGTTCCCACACAATTCATTTGTTAGAACCTTCAAATTTACTGTAAACATTTTAAGATATAAATGAAGTCTATAGCTTTTCTCATCCCCACTATCATTAAGTATTTTCAGGATGCATTTTTTTCACCAGTTTATTTTACTGTGGAAACAAGATCAACATTACTTGGTAGTTAGTTATGCATAGTTTCGCTTAGCATTTTCATATATGAGGTGCTTTGAGGTGCAGGTTCATGGCATAGTGAATAGAGCACGGGCCTGGGAGTCAGAAGGTCATGCTCTGCCACTTATCTACTGCCTTGGCCAAGTCACTTCACTTCTCTGCACCTCAGTTTCCTCATCTGTAAAATGGGGATTAAGAATGTGAGCCCCACATGGTAAAACCTGACTACCTTGTATCTACCCCAGCATTTTGAACAGCATTTAGAACATTTAGAACAGCAGTTAGTACACCCAGTACTATGTGCCCGGTAATCACTTAACAAGCACCATAATTATTATTATTGAGAAGCGATGTGGCTTAGTGAAAAGAGCATGGGTTTGGGAGTCACAGGTCGTTCATTCATTTCATTCATTCATTCGTTCATTCAATCGTATTTATTGAGCGCTTACTGTGTGCAGAGCAATGTACTAAGCACTTGGGAAGTACAAGTTGGCAACATATAGAGACGGTCCCTACCCAACAGTGGGCTCACATTCTAGAAGGGGGAGACAGAGAACAAAACAAAGCATATTAACAAAATAAAATAAATAGAATAAATATGTACAAATAAAATAAATAAATAAATAAATAGAGTAATAAATACGTATAAACATATATACCTATATACAGGTGTTGTGGGGAGGGGAAAGAGGTAAGGTGGGGGGGATGGGGAGGGGGATGAAGGGGAGAGGAAGGAGGGGGCTCAGTCTCGGAAGGCCTCCTGGAGGAGGTGAGCTTTCATTAGGGCTTTGAAGGCAGGAAGCGAGCTAGCTTGGCGGATGTGTGGAGGGAGGGCATTCCAGGCCAAGAGGGATGACGGGGGCCGGGGTCGACGGTGGGACGGGCGAGAACGAGGCACGGTGAGGAGATTAGCGGCAGGGGAGTGGAGGGTGCGGTCTGGGCTGTAGAAGGAGAGAAGGGAGGTGAGTTAGGAGGGGGCGAGGTGATGGAGAGCCTTGAAGCCGAAGGTGAGGAGTTTTTTCCTGATGCATAGGTTGATTGGTAGCCACTGGAGATTTTTGAGGAGGGGAGTAACATGCCCAGAGCGTTTCTGGACAAAGACGATCCGGGCAGCGGCAGGAATTATGAATTGAAGTGGGGAGAGACTGGAGGTTGGGAGATCGGAGAGGAGGCTGATGCAGTAATCCAGACGGGATAGGATGAGAGCTTTAACGACCAGGGTAGTGGTTTGGATGGAGAGGAAAGGGCGGATCTTGGCAACGTTGCGAAGGTGAGACCGGCAGGTTTTGGTGACGGCTTGGATGTGAGGGGTGAACGAGAGAGCAGAGTCGAGGATGACACCAAGGTTGCGGGCTTGTGAGACGGGAAGGATGGTTGTACCGTCAACAGTGATGGGATAGTTAGGGAGAGGGCAGGGTTTGGGAGGGAAGACAAGGAGTTCAGTCTTGGACATGTTGAGTTTTAGGTGTCGGGCAGACATCCAGATGGAGTTGTCCTGAAGGCAGGAGGAGATGCGAGCCTGGAGGGAGGGAGAGAGAGCAGGGGCAGAGGTGTAGATTTGGGTGTCATCAGCGTAGAGATTTCAGTTGAAGCCGTGGGAGCGAATGAGGTCACCAAAGGAGTGAGTGTAGATCGAGAACAGAAGGGGAACAAGAACTGACCCTTGAGGAACCCCTACAGTAAGGGGATGGGAGGGGGAGGAGGACCCCGCAAAACAGACTGAGAATGAACGGCCGGAGAGATAAGAGGAGAACCAGGAGATGACAGAGTCTTTGAAGCCAAGGTTGGATAGCGTGTTGAGGTGAAGGGGGTGGTCCACAATGTTGAAGGCAGCTGAGAGGTCGAGGAGGATTAGGATAGAGTATGAGCCGTTGGATGTGGCAAGCGGGAGGTCATTGGTGACCTTTGAGAGGGCAGTTTCTTTGGAATGTAGGGGCGGAAGCCAGATTGGAGGGGTTCGAGGAGAGAGTTGGCGTTGAGGAGTTCGAGGCAGTTTGTGTAGACGACTCGTTCAAGCAGTTTGGAAAGGAATGATAGAAGGGAGATAGGGTGATAACTAGGAGGTAAGGAGGAGTCAAGAGAGGGGTTTTTTTAGGATGGGAGACACATGGGCATGTGAAGGTCATTGTTCCTAATTCTGGCTCCACCACGTTTCAGCTGTGTGACTTTTGTCAAGTCACTTTACTTCTCTGTGACTCAGTTACCTGATTTCTAAAATGGGGATTAAGACTGTGAGCCACACGTGGGACAACTCTATTACCTTGTATCTAACTCAGCGCTTAGAACAGTGCTTGGCACATATTAAGTGCTTAACAAATCCCCCACCACAAAAAGGTTGGATACCAGGGCCAAAAAGAAGCAAAGCAGTCATAAAGACAGAAAAATAAAGAGACAGAGATAAAGGAGGCAGGGCAGGAGAGAGCTGTCTGATAAACTTAGATTCATCCTCAGAAGAGTCCTGTTAGCAAGATTTTTCAAGTAGAGCCTACATTAATATGAAAAATATATAAATTAATATAAAAAACCTCTTTGACAAGTGAAGAGCTGAGGGTAGAACATTCCGGAGACGTGATCTGGGAAATAAAGTGAAGTATAGACTGGAGGAAAGAGAGAATGGAGGCTGGGAGATCAGTGAGGAGGCTGGTAGAGTAGTTACGTCGGGATAAGACAAGTGCCAAGTGCCCAATGGTGGACATTTGGGTGAAGAGGAAGAGGCCGGTTCTGGGAATGCTGTAATAGTGAATCCAAAATCATTTGGCAACAGTCTGAATATTGGGGTTGAAGGAGAGGGAGGAGTTGAAGATATTGCTTATATTACATTATTCTCACATTGAGAATTTAACCAAAATCATGATTTCAGCTACTCCCTGATAGCCCCAAACTATCTCTGTAGCCCTGATCTCTGACACACTAGCCAATCCCCCATCTCCTACTGCCTCAACGTCATGTCTATTTGTCCAAGTCTAAAATTGAATTTCTCAACTTCCCTTCTAATCCTCTTCTCTTCCAAACTGTCCATCCACAATTAATCAATCAATCAATCAGAGTATTGTATTTACTGAACACTTACTGTGGGTGAGAAAAACTGTACTAAACGTCTAGGAAAATACAATAGAGTTGGTGCACAGGATCCTTACCCTCAAGGAGTTAACAGTACAGTCAGGGAAACAGACATAAAAATAAACTACATGTAGGGGATGCAACAGAATATGAGGATATGTCTCACAAGCTCACAACCTTGGTGTCATCATTGACTCTGCTCTCATTCACGCAACATATCCAATCCATTAACTAAACCTGCCAGTCTCACCTTTACAAAATCGCCATGATCCTCCCTTTCCTCTCCATCCAAACCGCTACCTTGCTGGTTAAATATCTCATCCTATCCCGACCGGATTACTGTATCAGCCTCCTCTAGGATCTCCCATCCTCCTGCTTTTCCCCATTCCAGTCTATACTTCACTCTGCTGCCTGGATTATCTTTGTACAGAAACGCTCTGGGCATGTTACTCCCCTCCTCAAAAATCTCCAGTGGCTGCCTGTCGACCTACGAATCAAACAAAAACTCCTCACTCTCGGCTTCAAGGCTCTCCATCACCTCATCCCCTCCTACCTCACCTCCCTTCTCTCCTTCTACAGCCCACGTGCATCCTCTGCTCCTCTGCCGCTAACCTCCTCACTGTACCTTGTTCTCGCCTGTCCCGCCAGCTACCCCCGGCCCACGTCCTTCCTCTGGCCTGGAATGCCCTTCCTCCACACATCCACCAAGCTAGCTCTCTTCATCCTTTCAAAGCCCGACTGAGAGCTCACCTCCTCCATAAGTCATTCCCGGACTGAGCCCCCTTTTTCCTCTCCTCCTCCCAATCTCCCCGCCCTACCTCCTTCCCCTCCCCACAGCACCTGTAACTATATTTGTACAGATTTATTACTCTCTTTATTACTTGTACATATTTACTATTTATTTTGTTAACGATGTGCATATAGCTTTAATTCTATTTACTCTGACGATTTTAAAACCTGTCTACATGTTTTGTTTTGTTGTCTGTCTCCCCCTTCTAGACTGTGAGCCCGTTGTTGGTTAGGGAACGTCTCTATATGTTACCGACGTGTATGTCCCAAGTGCTTAGTACAGTGCTCTGCACACAGTAAGCGCTCTATAAATATGATTGAATGAATGAATGAATAAATGAATGTCACTATCCTCCTCAAAAATCTCCAGTGGTTGCCTATCGACCTTCGCATGAAGTAAAAACTCCTCACCATCGGCTTCAAAAGCTCTCCGTCTCCTAGCCCCCTCCTAACTCACCTCCCTTCTCTCCTTCTACAGCCCATCCCACACACTCTGCTCCTCTGCTGCTAACCTTCTCACTGTGCCTCTTTCTCTCCTGTCCCGCTGTCGACCTCGACCCACGTCCTAACTCGGGCCTGGAATGCCCTCTCTGCACACATCCACCAAATTAGCTCTTTTCCTCCCTTCAAAGCCCTACTGAAAGCTCACTTCCTCCAGGAGGCCTTCCCAGACTGAGCCTCCCCTTGTCCTCTCCTCCTCCTCCCCTCCCCAACACCCCCACTCCCTCCCTCTGCCTTACCCTCTTCCCCTCCCCACAGCACTTGTGTATATTTGTACATATTTATTACTCTATTCATTTTATTATTGATGTGTATTTATCTATAATTCTATGGTATTCTTCTGGTATTGACACATGTCTACTTGTTTTGTTTTGCTGTCTGTTTCCCCATTCTAGTCTGTGAGCCCGTTGTTGGGTAGGGACTACCTCTATATGTTGCCGATTTGTACTTCCCAAGCGCTTATTACAGTGCTCTCCACACAGAAAGTGCTCAATAAATACGAATGAATGAATGAATGAATAGTTGTGGGGGTGAGGGTTGAATGAGGATCGAAGTGCTTAAATCTCTAGTGACAATATCACCCTCCTCCCTGCATCGGAAAGTAACATCCTTGGTGCCTTCTTCAGTTTCAGCCCATATGCCACTTGTTTCCCAGATCGTCTTTCTCTCTTTACTGTAGTTAAAGAATGAATTAATGATGGCATTTGTTAAGCACTTACTATGTGCCAAGCACTGTTCTAAGCGCTGGGGGAATAAAAGGTAATCAGGTTATCCCATATGGGACTCACAGCCTTAAGCCCCATTTTACAGATGCGGTAACTGAGGCACAAAGAAGCGAAGTGATTTGCCCAAAGTCACAAAGCTGACAAGTGGCGGGGTCGGGATTAGAACCCATGACCTCTGTCTCTCAAGCCTGTGCTCATTCTACTGAGCCACGCTGCTTCTACCGTAAGTTCATTGTGGTTGAGGAACATGTCTACCAATTCTCTTACACTGTATACTCCCAGACAACTAGTACCGTGCTCTGCCCACAGTAAATGCTCAATAAATACCATTGATTGGTTGATCTTCCTGAAGCTATGCACTTTTCTTCTCTCCTCAAAACACTCCAATGTTTCCCACTACCACTACAACTACTACTGATACTATTACTACTCGTAAATGAGACACAGATATTTCAGAAAACTTACAGTTTTTGAATATGACAATTCCAAGACGTTTGATTGGCTTCATCAACTCTGTCCTGAAAGCAGGTTAAATCTTCTATTTCAGCATGGAAAACAGCACCAGAATTCATTCATTCAATCGTGTTTATTGAGCGCTTTCTTAGTGTGTGCAGAGCACTGTACTAAGCGCTCGGGAAGTACAAATCAGCAGCATATAGAGACGGTCCCTACCTAACAACGGGCTCACAGTCTTAAATCGTCAGAATGAATAGAATTGTAGCTATATGCACATCATTAACAAAATAAATAGAATAAAACTATGCACAGTAAAATAAATAGAGTAGTAAATCTGTACAAATATATTCAAGTGCTGTGGGGATGGGAAGGAGGTAGGGCAAGGGGCGGGGACAATGGGGAGGAGGAGAGGAAAAAGGGGGCCCAGTCTGGGAAGGCCTCCTGGAGAAGGTGAGCTCTAAGTAGGGCTTTGAGGGAGAAATAGAGCTAGCTTCGCAGATGTGTGGCGGGAGGGCATTCCAGGCCAGGGGAAGGACGTGGACCGGGGTGGGAAAGGCAAGAACGAGGCACAGTGAGGAGGCAAACGGCAGAGGAGCGGAGGGTGTGGGCTGGGCTGTAGGAGGAGAGAAGGGAGGTGAGGTAGGAAGGAGCAAGGTGATGAAGAGCCTTGAAACCGAGAGTGAGGAGCTTTTGCTTGATTCGTAGGTTGACAGGCAACCGCTGGAGATTTTTGAGGATGGGAGTGACATATTCTGAGTATTTCTGTACAGAGATAATCCGGGAAGCAAAGTGAAGTATACACTGAAGTGGGGAGAGGCAGGAGGATGGGAGATCCGAGAGGAGGCTGATGCAGTTATCCAGTCGGGATAGGTTAAGAGATTGAACCAGCAAGATAGTGGTTTGGATGGAGAGGAAAGGGCGGATTTTGGCTATGTTGTAGAGGTGAGACCTACAGGCTTAGGTGACTGATTGGATGTGTGGGTTGTATGAGAGAGCGAAATCGAGGATGACACCAAGGTTGCGGACTTGTGAAACGGGAAGGTTAGTAGTGCCATCTACAGTAACAGGAAAGTCAGGGAGAGGACAGGGCTTTTGGAGGGAAGATAAGAAGTTCAGTCTTGGACATATTGAGTTTTAGATGGCGGGCAGACATTCAGATGAAGATGTCCTCAGGGCAGGAGGAGATAGGGGCCTGGAGGGAGGGAGAGAAAACATGGACAGAGATGTACATTTTGGTGTCATCAGCATAGATAGTTGAAGCTGTGGGAGCGAATGAGTTCACCCGGAGAGTGAGTGCAGATAAAGAACAGAAGAGGACCAAGAACCGACCCTTGAGGAACCCCTACAGTGAGGTAATGGCCGGTGGAGGAGGAGCCCGCGAAGGAGACTGAGAAAGAACGGCCAGAGAGATAAGAGGAGAAGCAAGAGAGGACGGAGTCTGTTAGTCAGCCCACTGTTGGGTAGGGACTGTCTTTATATCTTGCCAATTTGTACTTCCCAAGCTCTTAGTACAGTTCTCTGCACACAGTAAGCGCTCAATAAATACAATTGATTGATTGATAGCGTGTTGAGGAGAAGGGGGTGATCCACAGTGTTGAAGGCCGCTGAGAGGTTGAGGAGGATTAGAATAGAATAGGAGTCATTGGATTTGGCAAGAAAGAGGTCATTGGTGACCTTTGAGAGGGCAGTTTCAGTGGAGTGTAGAGGACCGAAGCCCGATTGGAAGAGGTCAAGAAGAGAGTTGGTGTTGAGGAATTCGAGGCAGCGAGTGTAGACGACCCGTTCTAGGAGTTTGGAAAAGAAGGGTAGGAGGGAGATAATTGCGATAACTAGAAGGGGAGGCGGGGTCAAAAGGGTTTTTTTTAGGATGGGGGAGATATGGGCATGTTTGAAGATAGAGAGGGAGGAACCCGTGGAGAGTGAGCGGCTGTAGATGGAAGTTAAGAAGAGAAGGAGGGAAGGGGCGAGAGATTTCATAAGATGAGAGGGAATGGGGTCCGAAGCCCAGGTGGATGGAGTAGCACTTGAGAGGAGGGAGGAGATCTCATCTGAAGATACTGCTGGGAAGAATGGGAGAGTAGCAGAGAGAGTTGAGGGCGGGGGGGATGGAGAAGGGGGAGGGGTGACTTTGGGGAGCTCAGACCTGATGAAGTTTATTTTACTAATGAAGTAGGAGGCCAGATCGTTACGGGTGAGTGATGGAGAAGGGGGAGTAATAGGGGGCCTGAGGAGGGAGTTAAATGTCCCGAACAGCTGAGAGGGATGACGGGCATGGGTGTCAATAAAGGAGTAAAAATAGTTTTGCCTGGCAGAGGAGAGGGCAGAGTAAAGGCATGAAAGGATAAACTTGAAGTGAACAAGGTTGGCTTGGTGTTTAGACTTTCGCCAGCAACATTCAACAGCTCGAGCATAAGAGCGAAGGAGGCGGACAGTGGCAGTGATCCAAGGCTGTGGGTTAGTGGTGTGAGAGCGACAAAGGGAAAGGGGAGCGATCGCGTTGATTTGAGTAGAGAGGGTGGAGTTAAGAGCAGTAATCTGGTCATCAAGAGTGGGTAGAGAGGGTTGGGAGGCGAGGTGGGGTGTGATGCCCTGAGAAAGATGGATGGGGTTAAGAGAGTGGAGGTCTCTGTGGGGTAGTAATATAGATTTAAAGAGGGGAGAAGTGTGAGTAAGGAGCCAAGTGAGAAGGTTATGATCACAGAGAGATAGGGCACCAGGGCACCTATATCAGACATAGAGGTGCCCAGAATCACACACCTTACTTCGCAGACAGTGGTCAGATAGACATTACATAGAATGATCCATGATTGTGGATCATTCATTGTTTTTTTCTTTTAGAAAGAAGTGAATTTGTTAGTTGAACACAAATTTAATAATACTGAAAGCACCTGGCCCTTCAATTTTGAAGCATTCCATTCAGTCCACATCTCTTTGAATCCAAGAAACAGCAGAGGTCATTTCTGAGCTCTGCCTCAAGGTCTACTCTAAGTGATTCTCCTTGTTCATTTGACTATGTGACTATGCGAACTAACTGTTAAGTTGACACAGGACCATTTAAAGACCATTAAAGGAGCCAGGGACCTATCCCCTGGAGGGACTTCCAGTTGTCTTCCGAGGAACCTAGAGAAAAGGAAGGAAGCCACAAAACTTTGACTGCGTTAGTTGAGGTCAATTGCAGAAAAAATATCAGGGACTTGACCAGTAATAATAATAAAGGTGTTATTTATTAAAGACTTACTACATGTCTAAAACTGTGCTGTTAGGGAGGATACAGGATAATCAGACTGGACACAATCTCTCTTCCCCTTGAGACTCATGTCTAAAGGAGTTGGCGAACAATTATTTAGTCCCCATTTTATGGATGAGGAAACTCTAAAGCAAGCTTAGAGAAGTTAAGTGACAAGCCCAAAGTCACACAGTATGAACATGGTGAATCTGGGATTAGAACCCAGTCCTCTGACTCCCAGGCCAAAGCTCTTTCTATTAGGCTATGCTGTTTCTCTGCATAGTGGATAGAACACTGGCCTGGGAATCAGAAGTTTATGGGTTCTAATTCTGCTCCACCACTTGTCTGCTGTGTGACCTTGGACAAGTCACTTCCTTTCTCTGTGCCTCAATTTCCTCATCTGTAAAATGGGGATTAAAACTGCGAGCCCCAAGTGGGACTGGGCCTGTGTCCAACCCAATTTCCTTGTATCCACCTTGGCACTTAGTACAACACCTGGCACAATGTAAGTGCTTAACAAATACCGCAAATATTATTTATTGTTGTTATTTTATGTCATTGATTTCTCATGACAGACACTGGTGATGGGATTTTAAAATTAAGAACATTTGAACAAACCATTTAGGTTTTCTGAAATGAGAAAAAAATCTTTATTTCTTAATTTATCTTAGGGTCTGCTGTTCCTCCCTGTGATGGTCAGCCTGCTCTACCTGCTCTATAACAGATAATAATGACACCTGGTAGTAGAGCTCAATATTTTCCCATGGAAGCACTGGGAGACAGAAAATGTGATGTGACCATAGAGTCCTGCATGATGTACTGCTGACACTCATGATCTCCTAGAGGTTACAGTCCCAGTGTGAGGACCACTTCCTGAGAGGACAATGATCTCCCCCACATTCCCTGACTACCATCTTCAACCATTCACTCTCCAATGACTTCTTCCCCACTACTTTCAAACATGCTCATGTCTCTCCTATCCTAAAAAAACTCTATTGACCCCATTGCTCCTTCCAGTTATCACTCCATCTCCCTCCTATCATTCCTTTCCAAAACCAATCTCCTTGGGCGAGTTGTGTAGATCCTCTGCCTCCACTTCCTCTCCTCCAATTACCTCCTGTACTACATTCAATCTGGCTTCTGCCTACTTCACTGATACTGACACAGTCTCAGTCCCACATGGTGCTCACAGTTTAAGGGGGAAGGAGAACAGTTATTTAATCCCCATTTTGCAGGTGAGGAAAGTTAGTCCCAAAGAAATGAAGAGACCTGTCCACAGTCAAACAGATGAGAGGCAGAGGATTGGAACCCAGGTGTTCCGATATTTCATTCTCAGGGGTCAAAATAAATGATTGAACTTCTGTCATATGATCCGATCCCTGTGCTTGAATTGCCTCCCGGTTACATCACTCATATTTGCTGAGCCTTTACTGCGTGCAGAGCACTGCATTAAGAACACAAAATAATTTTGGGTTTTGTTAAGCACTTACTGTGTGGCAGGCACTGTACTAAGCACTAGTGTGGACACAAGGAGATTGGGTTGGACATAGTCCCTGTCCCACATGGGGCTTCCAATCCTTAATCCCCAATTTGCAGATGAGGTAATTTTGGCACAGAGGAGTAAAGTGATTTGCTCAGAGTTACACAGCAGACAAGTGGCAGAACAAGATTAGAACCCAGGTCTGTCTGACTCTCAGGCCTATGATCATGCCCCTGCTAGAAGGGATAATAGGTAGTGAATCCCCATTTTGTAGGTAAGGGAACTGAGGCACAGAGAAGATGAGTGATTTAACCAAGATCACACAGCTGACAAGAGATGGAGCTGGGATTAGTATCCAGGTTCTGTGCCTACCAGACCCATGGCTTCTTACATGGAGCAGACGTGAGATTATCACCATTTTTCTATGTTGTGAACATTTGAAAGATGCTCTCTTCCAAAGTTCTCCTTCATATACTAATCCCATCATCGAAAGTTCATGTGAAGGCATGCAAACTCTCTCTAGATGTTTTTCTGCACTGAACAATGGCAGGGTGCTCTCTCAGAATGCTTGTAAAAGTGGAAGTGAAATTATAGCATTGGGTTAGTTTGTCATTTTTATATTCTCCTTGGAAATCTCACAACTCTATGGATGCTTACACAACCATACATGTGTCTAACATTGTTATTTATAAACAGTATTATTCTGCATCCATAGTAATAGCTGTTTATAATAGCCAGTTGGAGCGATGATATGCATAACCAAATAACTTTATACCATTTAACTCTATACAGAAATGATAGGTTTGTCTTTGTCGGAAGAGCATGGTCTAGTTGAAAGAGCATGGGATTAGGAGTTACAGAGCCTGGATACTTATTCCAGCTCCACCATTTGTCTGCTGTATGATCTTGGGCACATCACGTATCTTTTCTGTGCCTTAGTTCTCTTATTTGCAAAATGGGGACACTGCAAGGTCACCCAGCCGTCACACACTACAGGTGGGTGGGCTATCCATAATGCAAATTTTTTCTTTTTCAATTTTTGCAGCAGACTGAGTCATGACTGAGGCATGTTCACTTGTTCTTGAGAGAAGACAGCATGGAAGCACCAAGACCTAGTAGAAAGGGCATGGGTGGAGAATCAGGAGTTCTGAATTCTAGTTCCATGATTGTCCTGCTGTGTGTCCTTGGGTTAATCACCTATTCTCTCTGTCCCTCAGTTTCCTCATCTATAAATTAACTTCCTTTCAGACTGTTAGCCACATAAGGGACAGTCTTTTCACTTTGTAATGAATTAGGTGCTCAACACATTGAATGTGATTAGTACCTTATTTAATTAATGCCATAAAGTGGCTCACTTCACTTTCATTTTTCCTTCCATTTGTCATTCTCCCCATATCACTGTTATCTTGCTTTGTACTCACACATCCATGACACCTATGTATATATATCCTCATACTCAGTTGCTTCCCTTACCTGTAATTTATTTTAATGTTTATCTCCCCCACTCTATTGCGAGCTCCTTTAGGTAAGGGATCATGTCAACTAACTGTATTGTACTCTCCTACGTGCTTAGCACAGTGTGCTGTCCAAAGTAAATTCTCAATAAATATGATTTATTGATTGTTCTGTATACAGCAGACACTCAATAAATGCTATTAATGAATTGATTGGAGAAATACTGGACTTCACTGCTTTGGAGATAACGAAGTTATTCCTTCGGTTACCTCTAGACTGTGAGTTTGTTATGGTTCAGGAATCTGTCAGTTGTTGTATGGTACTCTCCTCTGTGCTCAGTACAGTGCTTTGCACACAGTAAATTCTCCTTAAATACCTTTGAATGAAGTAGTGAAAGTTCAGCTGCTGTTGCTTTATCGTGGTCAGTTTTGTGCACCTTCAAATGCCTAGTTAGGAAATATGAAATATTTTGTCCAATCAGAACTCCCGTAAAGAGGTAACAGGCCGAAATCGGGCACATATACCTAGCCAAATAACTTGTTGCTTATTTCACATCTGCCTGGCCTATTGATGCATTCATCCTTGAAGAATTTCTGCAGATGTTACACACCATAACAGGATGGTATAGAAGGTAGCAAATTTCATGGACACTGAGAAACTCCTCAGTGAATTCAGCCAGTGGAGAAATAGCACTGCGAGAATGATGAAACTCTGTTGTTCTTATTGTTCATAATGGATTAAGGTAATTCATATCATCGCGTTCACCTCCTAGTGAACATTTTCTATATAAAGTGCTCTTCACGGAAACAGAAGTGAAATCTCCCAAGACCAGTTCAAATCCTCCAAAGGGGGACATGCAGGTTTGTTCCAAGTAAAATCCACTTTAGTAATTATTTTGGCAAACCTTCGTCAGAAAGAAGATTTGGTGCCATTAGAGATATAGTCTTCATCAGACCCTTGGATGTTAATGGAGTTCTCCCTAGAAGTGAAAATAATTTTCTGAAAGCTTCACAGGATTGAAAGAAAGGATTTCTAACACTAGAGATTCGGATCCTGTTGTTGGGTAGGAACCGTCTCTATATGTTGCCGACTTGTTACCGTAAAGCCACATCTGTTTCTTTGAACTCTTCCATCAGCATCCCTTCTTGAGCAAAATGGATAATAACCAAGTTATCCTCATTAACGTTTATATACCTCAGCACTTAGAACAGTGCTTGGCATATATTAAGTCAGTGACTTCCTAGCTATACTTGCTAGTAAGCTAAGTAACTTAAGCGCTAGATAGAAAGTGATTGACAAAAACACAATTAATGAATTATATCCGTGTCACTGCTGTTTGGTACATTCCATGAAGGAGCAATGCCCCTGCTATTTGGCCCAATCCTCCAAGGAAGATTGTGGATCAATTATTTGTAGTTTAGCTCCTTTATTGTGCAAACTGTGTAAGTGCATATGGCAGACATTGTTATATTGTGTTTCTCCCAAGTATTTATTGCGGTGCTGTGCACACAGTAAGTGCTCAATAAGTAAAAATGAATGAATGAGTGACTTTCTCCTCCGCTCTATGCATGGACACGAGAAAATTCTTGTTCATTTCTGTCCTTTGTGTTTACTTGGCTATCACTGGTACTTGAATATTCACCCCAGCCATATCTCATCAGAGGCTAAGTCATCAGCTGTAAAGCTGTCAGGATTCTGCCATCCCAGTTGTGATTCTGTTGTGTATTTCTCTGGACAGTGGCGTTACACACTGGAAAAATGGCTGGAGAAATTCCTCTCTTACTTCCAGCAGCTCGTAATCATAATGGCCTTTGAGTATGAAAGACAACTGTATATGTATATATATATATATACATATACATATATATATATATATATATATATACATATATATTATAGTTAGATTTTCTTGAATGTGAAAGAGAACAGAAAGAAGGATCATTTACCAGAAAGAGGAAACTTGAACTTTTGTTTCATGGGACTAGCGTCAGAACCTTGCCAAGTTACTTGTAAAATGGACAGAGCAGTGGCCCGTCCGCCAAGACTGAACTCCTTATCTTCCCTCCCAAACCCTGTCCTCTCCCTGACTTTCCCGTCACTGTGGATGCCACTACCCTCTTTCCTATCTCACAAGCCCGCAACCTTGGTGTCATCCTCGTCTCCACTCTCTCATTCACCCCACACATCCAATCCGTTCCCAAAACCTGCCGGTCTCACCTCCACAACATCGCCAAGATCCGCCCTTTCCTCTCCATCCAAACCGCTACCTTACTGGTTCAATCTGTCATCCTATCCCAACTGGATTACTGCATCAGCCTCCTCTCTTACCTCCCATCTTCCCCACTTCAGTCTATATTTCACTCTGCTGCCCGAATCATCTTTGTGTAGAAACGCTCTGGGCATGATACTCCCCTCCGCAAAAATCTCCAGTGGCTGCCTGTCAACCTACGAATCAAGCAAAAACTCCTCACTCTTGGCTTCAAGGCTCTCCATCACCTCTCCCCCTCCTACCTCACCTCCCCCTTTCTCCTTCTACAGCCCAGCCAACACCCTCCGCTCTTCTGCTGCTAACTCCTCACTGTGCCTTGCTCTAGCCTGTCCTGCCGTCGACCATTGGCCTACGTCTTTCCCCTGGCCTGGAATGCCCTTCCTCCACATATCCGCCAAGCTAGCCCTCCACGTCCCTTGAAAGCCCTACTGAGAGCTCACCTCCTCCAGGAGGCCTTCCCGGAATGATCCCCCTTTTTCCTCTCCTCCTCCCCATCCCCCCGCCTTACCTCCCTCCCCTCCCCACAGCACTTGTATATATTTGTACAGATTTATTACTCTATGTATTTTACTTGTACATATTTACTATTCTGTTTATTTTGTTAATGATGTGCATATAGCTTTAATTCTATTTCTTCTGATTATTTTGACATCTGTCTACATGTTTTCTTTTGTTTTCTGTCTTCCCCTTCTAGACTGTGAGCCCATTGTTGGGTAGGGACCCTCTCTATATGATGTTGGCGTACTTTCCAAGCGCTTAGTACAGTGCTCTGCACACAGTAAGCTCTCAATAAATAAGACTGAATTAATGAATGAACACCATCCCTCTTCCATACAGGGATCACAGTTTCAATCCCCATTTTACAAGTGAGGTAACTGAAGCCCAGAGAAGGGAAGTGACTTGTTCAAGGTCATACAGCAGACAAGTGGCAGATCCAGGGTCAGAACTCATGACCTCTGACTCTCAGGCCTGTGCTATATCCACTAAACCATGCTGCTCCTCATCCCACCTTTAGCCCCCCAGCACTTATGTACATATCCATAATTTATTTAAGTATTTTAATGTCTGTTTCCCCAAATGCACTGTAAGCTCCTTGTAGGCAGGGACCATGTTTACCAACTCGGTTGTATTATGTTCTCCCAAGCACTTAGTACAATGCTCTGCACAAAGTGTAAGTGCTCAATGAATATTAGTGATTAATTATTACTTTCTTGCATTCCTAATCTCCCCTTCAACACCCCTATGTCCCTCTAGTATACCATTCTGAACTGCTCATCCACATATTAATTCGAACCTCCTGAACCTAATATTTTCCACCAGCATTTCTTCCTGTTACAGTGAACAGTTACAGAGAAGTAGCTTGGCGTGTGGACAGAGCACGGTCCTGGTAGTCAGAAGAACTAGGTTTTAATCCTGCCTCTACCACATGTCTACTGTGTGACCTTGGGCAAGTAGCTTCACTTCTCTTCTCTTCACTTCTCTGTGAGCTCTGTTAAGACTGTGAGCCCCATGTGGGACATGGACTGTGTCAAATCTGATCAGATTGTACCTTCCCCAGTGCTCAGTATAGGGCCTGGAACATGGTAAGTGCTTAAAAAGTGCTATTAAACAAAACAAAATACAGTGAAGGTGAAATGCTCATTACTGCAGGGTGAAGTGTTTTCTTTTGTTTGGTTTGAACCATCCTCCCAAATCTTTACAGCTTGTCACCTTCTCCACATGTGGTGTTATTCGCTTCCCTCTTGTAGACTGAAAACCCGATGTTGGCAGGGATTACCTCTTTATTGCTGAAGTGTACTTTTCCAGCGCTTAGTACACTGCTCCACACACAGTAAGCGCTCAATAAATATGATTGAATGAATGAATGAATGAATGCCTATCAATTCCAGATTTGCTCTGTCCGCAGCCTTCATAAGTTTATTGACTTTAATCAACCACCTCTCAGATTTGAACCTTAATGCTTTAATTCTCTTTTCACAAGGAACCCTCGTCACCCCCCTGATCATCTCTGTTGTTCTTCTCTGGCTCTTCTCCAGTTCCACTTTATCTTTCTCAAGATGGAGCAACCAGATCACAAATCAAATTACTCTGAGATCTCTTCCCTTGAACCATGCTTGATAACTCTGAGTCCATTCTCATATAATTGTAATTTGGATTGTTTCTCCTTAGGTGGATCATCTTTTCCTTGCTCACCTGAAATTGCTCTCTCCGTTTTAAAATATATCAACCATCCTATAGACAAGTAAAATATCTACCACCATCTTCCTCTCCCCTGTTGCAGTACAAACGAGGCTAAGAATATTTCTGACAGAAATACTACTCTGTTACACCTTTATTTAAACACCCTAGTGTCTTTGGACACCTAGAAATGGTTCCTTGACTTTTTGAATATGTGCATATCCTCTAGATTGTGAGCTCGTTGTGAGAAGGAACATGTCTACCAACCCTGTAGTGCGATAATCTCCCAAGTGCTTAGTATTGTGCTCTGCACACAATAAGCACTCAATAAATATGATCGGATTTATTGATGTCCATTTTTTCTTTCTCTTATTTTTCTGTAATGTTCTTTGGGTCTGACCCCCAACTAGGCTATGAGTTCCTTGAGAGTGAAGATTATGTTTTAAAAATCTGTTAAACTGTGCCAAGTATTTAGCAGAGTAATCTGCACAAAGAAGGTGCTCAACAAATACTTTTGATCGATTGATTGCCTACTGTCAGATAGTGGTGGGAATGCCTTTAAGGTCTAGCCCATCCACATTATTGATTTTCTGGATTTTTGACTATCTGGATTGTATTTAGTTCTGAATGATCAGAGACACAGCATGGCCTAGTGGATAGAGCACAAGTATGGGAGTCAGAAAGACCTGGGTTCTAATACTGGCTCCACTATTTGCCTGTTGTGTGACTTAGGGTAAGTCACTTCACTTCTCTGTATCTCAGTTACCCCATTTGTAAAGTGAGGATTAAGACTGAGAGCCACTTTTGGGCCATGGACTGTGTTTAACCTGATTAGTTTGTATCTATCTCAAAACTTAGTACAGCGCTCAGGAACATAGTAAGTACTTAACTAGTTCAATAAAAGAGGATCCACTTTATGTGAAGTGGTATTGTTATGCACATTTTTTTTATATTTGTGGTACTTCCTTGTTAAATGGAAAACTCTTCAAGGACAGGAAGTGAGTTTTCTCCTCCCTTGTCTTCTGAACAGAGCTGATGCTTAGATATTCAATCAGTGCTGCTATGTAACTGTGCAATTAGAAGAGTTGAAACCTGGATGTCCCTTTCAGCCTAATTATTTTGGAAATATGATGTCAAAAAATCAACAATAGAGAACCCTCAAATGTCTTCATATTTGGTCATTATGACTCCAATATGGATTAGATTTTTATTCTCTTTCTAGGTAAACCAACACTTACCCATGTCCTTCATGGAAACCCTGGAGACGAAAATGTGACTGCATTTATCCTCCTTGGTTTTACCCAAAATCCGGTCAGAGAACATCCTTTATCATTTTTCTCTTATCCTATCTTGTCACCATGATGGGGAATCTGCTCATCCTCATAACCATAAAGGCCAGTCAAACTCTGGGCACCCCCATGTACTTTTTTCTGGCCTATTTGTTCTTCATAGATACCTGCTATACATTCTGTGTGGCTCCCAAGATTATTATAGATTTGCTGCAGGAGAGGAAAACGATCTCCTTCCGTGACTGCATGTCACAGCTCTTTGTAGGTCATTTGTACACCAATGCTGAGATCACCCTCCTCATGGCGATGACCTTTGACCGCTACATGGCCATCTGTAAGCCCCTGTACTACACAGCCATTATGAGTCAGCACGTGTGTGCCCTGCTGATGTGGGTGGCCTGGATAGGAGGCTTCCTTCAAGCAACCATCCAGATCCTCTTTATGGTCCAGTTGCCATTCTGTGACCCTAACGTGATCGATCACTTCATCTGGGACTTGTTCCCTTAGTTGAAGCTTGCTTGCACAAACATCCAGGTCCGCCGCCTGTTGGTCGTGGCCAACAGTGGGGTGATGTGTATGTTAAGTTTTCTCCTACTGGTCTTTTCTTACATCGTCATCTGGCACTTCCTGAGGACTCATATTTCTGCAGGGAGATGGAAATCCCTCTCTACGTGTGTCTCCCACATTGTCATAGTCGTTTTATTCTTCTTTCCATGTATTTTCATGTACATAAGGCCCAGGTGCACTCTCCCTGTGGTCATGTCGGTGGCCATTTTTTACACTATCATCACCCCCATGTTGAATCCCGTCATCGACACCATGAGAAACGCGGGGGTGAAAGGTGTCATGAAGAAGCTGTGGAGCAGGAAAGTGAAATGAATTCTTTCATTTATGCAAGTGGTTGGGTGAGTAGAGGGTTGATCTGAGAGACTGAGAAGGAACAGGAACTGTTCGTTGATTCCAGATCATCTGGAGCATGAACAGAAAAGTCTGGGCTCATTCTGGGCACAGATACAGGGAGAAGAATAAATAAACCCAATTCTCTGGATGGAGGCTGGGTTGTCTTGCCACAAGCCACTTATCTCTTCTCCTTTAGGTGTAGTTAGGAGCACTACAGCAGTCTCTTCTTGGGGACCAGTTCATGTCCTCCCCTTTCCTCCACCCCCAAGATGCCCCCAGCCATCTAGCTAGGGACAGCAGATTGGAAGCTGGAACCGTAATGTTCTTAGTCTTTATAAGGGGGGTTGGCCATGCACTCTCTTTCGTAATGGGACCACACTGAAGGCTCCTTTAACACTATCAAAGTGTTACTGGCAGGACATGTAGCTCAATCCTCTGTAAGATCGATCCAGACCATCCTGTGCCCTATAGCCTGAGGAGCTCAGTAATAATGATATTGATATTTTGTTGAGCACTTACTATATGCCAAGCACTACACAAAACACTGGAGTAGATACAAGATCATCAGAGTGGATACAGTATTGTGCCAGTTTACTCGCTGTGTCCTGATCTTGTCTATCTCACTTCCATCACCTTTCCCATATCCCCCAGCCTTCGTCCCCCGCCCCAGTTTGGAACTCCCGCCCCCTTCCAAATTTGCCAGACTATCACTCTCTTCACCTTATTCGCCTCTACCACCCCCTCCAGATTCTTGTAGCCGTCATCTACCGCCTCTCCGGCCCCACCTCCAACGTCTTTAACGATTTTGACCCCTTCCTCATATTCCCTCTCTCTTTTTCCATGCCCACTTTGATCCTTGGAGACTTCAACATCCACATTGATAACCCTGGTGATTCCTCTGCTGCCCTCCTTCTATTTCTCCTTGACGCTGCCAACCTCTTGCTCCACCCCACCTCGCCCACTCACCAACTTGGTCACACCCTCGACCTCATCATCTCCTACCGCTGCACTGTCTCCACCCTCACTAATTCTGAAATCCCTCTCTCTGATCATAACTTTCTCACCTGCCTCCTCACTCACACTCCTTTTCCCTGTAAATCTATATTACTCCCGCACAGAGACCTTCGCTCTCTCGACCCCAACAATTTTTCTGAGCGCCCCACTTCTCCTCCCTTTCCTCTCTACCCAATCTTGATGATCAGATTACTGTTCTCAGCTCTACCCTCTCTACTCAGCTCGACTCGCTCGCTCCCCTTTCCCTTCACCGCTCTCGTACCACTAACCCACAGCCCCGGATCACTGCCATTGTCCGCCTCCTTCGCTCTTATGCTCGAGCAGCTGAACGCTGCTGGAGAAGGTCTAAACACCATGGCAACCTCGTTCACTTCAGGTTTATACTTTCCTGCCTTAATCCTGCCCTCTCCTCTGCCAGACAAAATAATTTCTCCTCCCTTATTGACACCTATGCCCATCATCCCCGTCAGCTCGTCCATACATTCAACTCCCTTCTCAGGCCCCTGTTCCTCTCCCTCCTCCTTCCATCACTCCCAACGCTTTGAACACCTACTTCATTAGTAAAATTAAATCCATCAGGTCTGATCTCCCCAAAGACATCCCCCCACTTCTCCAACCCACCGGCTCTCAACCCTCTACTCTACTCTCCCATCCCTCCCAGCAGTATCCTCAGATGAGATCTACTCCCTCCTTTCAATTGCTACTCCCAGCCTCCTGTGCTTCTGACCGCATTCCCTCTCATCTTCTGAAATCTCTCGCTCCGTCCCTTCTCCCCTCCTTAACTTCCATCTTCAAATGCTCACTCTCCACTGGTTCCTTCCCCTCTGCCTTCAAACATGCCCACGTCTCTCCCATCCTAAAAAAACCCCTCTCTTGACCCCACCTCATCTTCTAGTTATGGCCCTATCTCCCTCCTACCATTCCTTTCCACATTCCTTGAACGAATCGTCTACACGCGCTGCCTCGAATTCCTCAAGGCCAACTCTCTCCTCGACCCCCTACAATCTGGCTTCCGTCACCGACATTCCAAGGAAACTGCCCTCTCAGTGGTCACCAATGACTTGCTGCTTGCCAGATCCAACGGCTCCTACTCTATCCTAATCCTCCTCGAACTCTCAGCTGCCTTCGACACTATGGACCACCCCCTTCTCCTCAACACTCTATCCAACCTTGGCTTCACAGATTCTGTCCTCTCCTGGTTCTCCTCTTTTCTCTCCGACCATTCATTCTCAGTCTTTTTACGGGCTCCTCCTCCACCTCCCATCCCCTTACTGTAGGGGTTCCTCATGGGTCAGTTCTTGGTCCCCTTCTGTTCTCTATCTACACTCACTCACTTGATGAACACATTCGCTCCCACGGCTTCAACTATCACCTCTAAGCTGATGACACCCAAATCTACATCTCTGCCCCTGCTCTCACTCCCTCCTTCCAGGCTCGTATCTCCTCCTGCCTTCAGGACATCTCCTACTGGATGTCTGCCCGCCATCTAAAACTCAACATGTCCAAGATTGAACTCCTTATCTGCCCTCCCAAGCCCTGCCCTCTCCCTGACTTTCCCATCACTGTTGACGGCACTACCATTCTTCCCATCTCACAAGCCTGCAACCTTGGTGTCACCCTCGACTCTACTCTCTCGTTCAACCCTCACATCCAATCCGTCACCAAAACCTGCCGGTCTCACCTTCGCAACACCGCCAAGATCTGCCTTTTCCTCTCCACCCAAACCGCTACCCTGCTGATTCAATCGCTCATCCTACCCTGACTGGATTACTGCATCAGCCTCCTCTCCGATCTCCCATGTTCCTTTCTCTCCCCACTTCAATGCATACTGCACACCGCTGCCCGGATCGTTTTTGTGCAGAAACGCTCTGGGCATCTTACTCCCCTCCTCAAAAACCTCCAGTGGCTACCAATCAACCTACGCATCAGGCAAAAACTCCTCACTCTCGGCTTCAAGGCTCTCCATCACCTCCCTTCTCTCCTTCTACAGCCCAGCCCGCACCCTCCGCTCCTCTGCCGCTAATCTCCTCACCGTGCCTCCTTCTCGCCTGTCCCGCCGTCGACCCCCGGCCCGCGTCTTCCCCCTTGCCTGGAATGCCCTCCGTCCGCACATCCGCCAAGCTAGCTCTCTTCCTCCCTTCAATGCCCTACTGAGAGCTCACCTGCTCCAGGAGGCCTTCCCAGACGGAGCCCCCTCCTTCCTCTCCCCCTCCTCATCCATCCGCCTTTCCTTCTTCCCCTCCCCACAGCACCTGTATGTATGTATATATGTTTGTACGTATTTATTACTCTGTTATTTATTTATTTTACTTGTACATACTTGCTATTCTATTTATTTTATTTTGTTAATATGGTTCTTTTTGTCTGTCTCCCCCTTCTAGACTGTGAGCCCGCTGTTGGGTAGGGACCGTCTCTATATGTTGCCAACTTGTACTTCCCAAGCTCTTAGTACCGTGCTTTGCACACAGTAAGCGTTCAATAAATACAATTGAATGAATGAATGAAAGAACTAGACTAAGTCCAGGAAATCATCTCTTACAGACAAGCTCGTCTCTAGACTGTAAGCTTGTTGTGGGCAGGGAACGTGTCTGTTTATTGTTATATTGCACTCTCCCAAGTGCTTACCACAGTGCTCTGCACATAGTAAGTGCTCAATAAATACAATTAAATAAAACTCTCACAGACAACAGAAGACTGTCAGGTAAGCAACATAGTCTGGATATTTTCATCAGCAGGATTTGTTGAGTGCTCTCTCTGTGCAGAGCACTGTACAATCTGCCTCCTGTTTCCAGGGAAACTGAGTGCCTACTTTTAGTGAAATGCTGTAGTGGGCACTCTTTTATAAAACTGTGTCCTGAATGGCTATGTGTGTTGAGCACTGTCGTACATAACTAATGGGAGTGCTAAAAGTAGTAGTAGTAGTAATAGTAGCGGCAGGAGTAGTAGTAGTGTCATACCCAGTCACCTTGTATCTACCCCAACGCTTAGGACAGTGCCTGGCACATAGTAAGTGCTAAGCAAATACCACAATTTTTTATTATTAGTAGTAGTAATGGTATCTCTTGAGTACTAACTGAGTTTTCAGTGCTTAGGAAAGGGTCAACAGAAGTACAAGCCATATTTCCTATGTACAAAGAACGTATGCTGTCTAGCAGGGGAGATAGGGATAAAAATATTTACAAATAATGCAAGCAGATGAAATAACTGAATGCACATCTCAGGTTCTCCTTTTTATTCATTCATCCATTCATCCATTCATTCATTGAATGATATTTATTGGTTGCTGAGATACAAGGATGAGAATTCTGTAGGGAAGGGTCCCTGGCCCTCAGAGAGCTCACAGTCTAAAAATATGATGAGCGAAATGACAAGAGATGCACAACAGAGGATTTAAATGATAAAAATAGCTCACAAATGAAAAGAATAAGGGCAAAAGGTGAATTGGAGTTCAGTTTTCTAGGCTTCTCAGTTTTCCAACAGCCCCGGCCTTCCCAATGTTTTCAATGTGTGATGAGAGGCAGGACCCACTACAGAGGCTTGGGGGATCATGGGCCACTTAGTTGGACATTCCAATGCAAAGGGAATCAGGAATGAGTAGCTTCCCTTTCTGCTGATACAGCAGGTTTCAGGGAAGTGTATAAGCCCATAGAACCTCAATAAAACCCTTAAGGCTTGCCTTCATTTTCCTACAAATTTCAACTCTTCTTTGTGTCCAATTCCAGATCCTTGCAGAGGCCAAAGAACGCAGCCTGAGTGAAGAGACTCAGAACTATGGTGGAAATAGATTCTGTCACCACATTTCTTCTGAGAGGCCTTTCATTTTTCTTAATTGGAAATGCCTAGGGGATTTCTGAAATGCAGTGTTCTTTTGCAGACCTGTGGCAGGTGCTTTGGGGGACTGTTAAACTAGGTAGTATCATGTTGGCCCTTGAAAGTCAAATAAACCTGGGCTTCTGCCCTAGCTTTCAGTAAAGACAGCTCTTTGAAAAAGCCGGCCTGTTTGGCCACACTTTGATATTAAGAAGAGAAGTGTCTTTGTCAACAAGGCTTTTATTAGGAGAGATTACTGTGATTAATTCCATTTGTAGGAAAGTCTGTGGGGATTCCATTTGCCTGCTGTACTCTTTTAAAGGGGAGAGGGGGTGTAAATACCTATAGTATGTTCCAGTGGGTATGTCACAAATTGCTATATTTCTTCTCATACACCTTGGTTCAAAACATAGAGAGAAGAACAGTAGTAGCTAATTGAACTGATTAGTACTGCTGATAAGAAACTCAGTATTTTCTTAAGCAGATTAGTGTTCCAAGTTTGAGCTTTAAAGTAAAATAATTTATTGTTTCAAGAAGTGTAGTAACACTGTAATAATATATTTATCAGACCTTTCTTATAAAATGTAGATTTCTTTCTTTTGTGGAAATTGTATTATGTGAGGTCAAAAATCATTTCAAAAAATTGTTCTCTGAATACGTAAACTGGCCAGGACTTTAAATCTGGATATTTCCATCTTAAAACCTTCCTTTTGATAAATTAGCCAATATATTTCTCCACATTTCAGATGTCTGTCCACTTCAGAATTGAATCCATGAAATCCTACTCATTTTCCAATTCAACGCTTTTACTACAAGGGCCTAGTTTCCAGACCACTATGCCTGGGCTAGAATCACCAGGATTCAAGAGAAACCAGACAACGTCTGAGGTTATGGTGACTGCAGTTCAGGCAGAGAGATGGCTCTAGGAATTGTCCAGTTTCTTGCATTTCCAAGGGATAACAAACTCATGCAGAAGCCCAAGTGCCTATTCATGGCCACATGCATTATCTGATTGCAGTCAGGCACTAGTATTTATTGAGCATCTACTCTCTGCAGAGCACTGCAATAAGTGCTTATGGGAGTAGTGGAGGATTTTTAGAACTTAGATCCAGTCAATCTGAGCTCCGCATTTCCTGCTGTCACTCCAAGCTAAGTCCTCGTTCCTAGAAATCTGTACATTAATTTTCATTTGATGGCGGTGTGCTGCATGCCCTGCTCAAGAGAGTACTGTTTGATGATATTAATTCTGAATTCTTCTAGACTGTGAGCCCGCTGTTGGGTAGGGACCGTCTCTATATATTGCCAACTTGTACCTGCCAAGCACTTAGTACAGTGCTCTGCACACAGTAACCGCTCAATAAATACGATTGAATGCATGAATGAAGTCCGGAATAGGAAGTGTTCTGTTTCTCCACTGGCTAAACAGTCTGTGTATAGGCTGTCAGGGACAGGTTTGTTTGGGAATCGGTGCGACGAGACAGAGAGAGAGGGGTGGGGGGGCGGGGACGTAAAGCCTGAGTTTTATACAAAATTTATTCCACGGCTGAATGGAATTATTTAATTTTTGGACGCAGTAAATTAAACTTCCCTTTCAGGAGGAATATGATTAATTAGTAATATTAGAGCTACCCTAGCGGGAGGAATACACTTGTACGTCCACCGCACGTGGTGAGGCGACTAGCTCTCGCCACGTGCTTTCCCACACGGGAAGAATCCACGTGCTTTCCAATACGGGAAGAATCTTACGTTACCCGCACATTGTGAGACAGCTAGCTCTCACCGTCTGCTCTCCCTACACGGGAGGAATCACTTATGTTACCTGTTCGTAGTGCGGCACTTGGCTCCCACTCAAGGACGTTCGGCAAGACACTCACCGTCCCGCGACCCTTTCTTCAGTGGGTTGGTCCTAGTTGCAGACCGGGCGTCTGGCGTTCTGAGCAGAGAAAGACACCTGGGCCGCTGTTGTTGCTGCTGCTGCTGCTGTTGCTGCTGCTGCTGCTGCTGCTGCTGCTGCACGTCTCTGTCTTCTACCCAGAAGGTCAGAGGCGACAGGTATTTATTACCTGTGGCTTGGGCTGTCCCGGCTTCCGTCCTCCGCTTGCTCAATATCTGCCCCTTTCATCATCATCATCATCATCAATCGTATTTATTGAGCGCTTACTATGTGCAGAGCACTGTACTAAGCGCTTGGGAAGTACAAATTGGCAACACATAGAGACAGTCCCTACCCAACAGTGGGCTCACAGTCTAAAAGGGGGAGACAGAGAACAAAACGAAACATACCAACAAAATAAAATAAATAGGATAGATATGTACAAGTAAAATAAATAAATAAATAAATAGAGTAATAAATATGTACAACCATATATACATATATACAGGTGCTGTGGGGAAGGGAAGAAGGTAAGATGGGGGGATGGAGAAGGGGACGACGGGGAGAGGAAGGAAGGGGCTCAGTCTGGGAAGGCCTCCTGGAGGAGGTGAGCTCTCAGCAGGGCCTTGAAGGGAGGAAGAGAGCTAGCCTGGCGGATGGGCAGAGGGAGGGCATTCCAGGCCCGGGGGATGACGTGGGCCGGGGGTCGATGGCGGGATAGGCGAGAACGAGGTACGGTGAGGAGATTAGCGGTGGAGGAGCGGAGGGTGCGGGCTGGGCAGTAGAAGGAGAGAAGGGAGGTGAGGTAGGAGGGGGCGAGGTGATGGAGAGCCTTGAAGCCCAGATACCACCCCCCTATACCTTATCTGGTCGGCACAGAGGTGAGGGACACCTATCTTTCCTCCCTACCCTCTCCAGCCAGAGACGTTATGTCACAGGTAGCATTTTATTGAGGAACAGCGTGGCTCAGTGGAAAGAGCACGAGCTTTGGAGTCAGAGGTCAAGGGTTCAAATCCCGGCTCTGCCAATTGTCAGCTGTGTGACTTTGGGCAAGTCACTTAACTTCTCTGGGCCTCAGCTACCTCATCTGTAAAATCGGGATGAAGACTGTGAGCCCCCGGTGGGACAACCTGTAACCTCCTCAGCGCTTAGAACAGTGCTTTGCACATAGTAAGCGCTTAATAAATGCCATTATTATTATTTTGACCTTGGGTAGCCGGTGTCCAGGGTCACCCTGGCACACTCTCTCTCCACCTAGTTCCTGGCGAGCTATGTCTCCATACTTTGCATTATCCTTGACTCTTTTCTGTCAGATTGAATGACTATGCAGAAAATTTCTACAAAAATGTTCAGGTCACACTTCCCCACTACTCAAGAACCTCCAGTAATTGCACATCCACCTCTGTATCTAATGACAACTCCTTACCATTGTCTTTAAAGCACTAAATCACCTTCCCCCTCCTACCTCACCTCACTATTCTCAGCCTGCACAAGTTGCTCCTCTAATTCTAACCTTCTCATTGTCCCTCAATCTTGTCTTGTCTATCTCACGACCGATCTCTCACCTACATCCTAATTCCTGGAACACCTTCCCTGGCCCTGGAACACCCTGCCTCTTCATACGTGACATTTACCCTCTCCAACCTCAAGACCTTATTGAAGACATAACTCCAAGATGCCTTCTCTGACTAAGCCCTCCTTTCCTCTTCTCCTACTCCTTTCTGCGTTGTCCTGACTTGTTCCCTTTATTCATCCTCATTCCCAGCCACAGCAGTTATTCATTCACTCATTCATTCATTCATTCATTCAATCATATTTATTGAACGCTTACTGTGTGCAGAGCACTGTACTAAGCGCTTGGGAAGTACAAGTTGGCAACATATAGAGACGGTCCCTACCCAACAACAGGCTCACAGTCTAGAAGGAGGAGACAGACAGCAAAACAAAAGATATTAACAAAATAACTAAACTGTGAGCCTGTTGCTGGGTAGGGACCGTCTTTATTTGTTGCCAACTTGTACTTCCCAAGCGCTTAGTACAGTGCTGTGCACACAGTAAGCGCTCAATAAATACGATTGATTGATTGATTGATTGAAATAGAATAGTAAATATGTACAAGTAAAATAGAGTAATTTTATTAATTTAGATGAGTGTCTGCCTTCCCCTCTAGAGTGTAGCCTGATTGAGGGCAGGGAATGTGTCTGTTATGTTGCTATATAAGCGCTTAGTGCAGTGCTCTGCACACAGTAAACACTCAATAAATACTATTGACTGAATGCCATCCTATTATCCCAGGAGGGCTGTGTCTCCCTCTTCTCCAAGAATCCCAGGAAAGCTGTAGCTCTCTCCCCTCCTACAGTTCCATGAGAGCTGTGCCTAGACCCCTTTTACTGTCCCAGGAGAGTTGTCTCTCTTAACTTCTACATTCCCAGGACAGTGGGGTTCCTTCTCCTCCTACAGTCTCAGGAGAGCTGTGACTCACTTCGCTTCTATAGTCCTCGGAGACCTTTGACTCCCTGTCCTGCTACAGTCCAAGAAAAGTTGCAGTTCCCAGCCCCACCACAGTCTGGGGAGAGCTGTGCCTCCCTCCTCTCCCAGAGTCCTTGAGGAGATGCGACTCCCTCTCCTCCTACAGTCCCAGTAGAGCTGCAGTTCCCTCTCCTCCTACAGTTCCAGGAGAGCTGTGATTCCCTCTTCTACCCTACAGTTCCAGGAGAGGTGCAGCTCTCTCCTTTCCTACATTCTCTGGAGAACAGCAACTCCCTCCCCTCCTACAGTTCCGGAAGTGCCGCAGCTCCCTTCCTTCACACAGTCCCAAGAGAAATGTGGCTCCCTCTCCTCATACAGTCCCAAGTGAGTTACTGCTCCCTCCCCATCTACAGTCCCTCGAGAGCTGTGGCTCCCTCCCAAGCTACACTCCCAGGAGATCTATGCCTAGCTTCCTTCCCGCAACTGTGGAGAAATGCAGTTCATTCTCCTCCCACCGTTCCAAGAGAAGGGCTGCTCTCTCCTCCATTACAATCCCGGGAGGGCTGCTGCTCCCACCAACTCCTACAGTCCCAGAAGAGCTGCAGCTTCCTCCCACTTGGAGTCTAAGGAAGACTATAGCTCGCTCCCCTTTAACAGTCCCAGGAGACCTCGTGCCCCCTGCCCTCCTACAGTACACTAAATCCCTGAGCTGTGGAAGCATGTCTGGGGGGCCGTGTGGGTGAGCTCTTCCAGCCCTAAAAATGCTTTCACCTTGCAACTCTTCCAAGGCAACAAACTGTTGCCTGCTTCTCAACTTAACCCTAATACTAACTCTAAACCTAACACTAACCCTAACCCTAACCCAAACCCTATCAATAACCCTTACCCTAGCCCTAGCCCAAGCCCTAAACCTAACCCTACCTCTAACCCTAACCATAACCCTAATCCTAAACCTAACCCTAAACCTCATCCTCAATCTAGCCCTAATCCTAAACTTAACCCCAATTCTAACCCTCAACCTACCCTAAATCCCCGAGGCTATGGAAGCATGTCATAGAGATTGTGTCGATGGGCTTTTCCAGTCCCCAAAATGTCCTTCACCTTGAAACTCTCCTTACAACAAATTGCACTAATCCCAAACCTAACTATAACTTTAACCCTAAATCTAAAATTTAACCTAACCCTAAACCTAATCCTAATCTTAACCCTAACCCTAATCCTAATCCTAACACTAACCCTAACCCTAGCCCTAACCTAACCATATCCCTAACCCTAATCCTAACCCTACCCCTTGGCTTAAATTTTAAATCTACAACTAAATCTAACCCTAATCCTAAACGTAAATTTAGCCATAGCCATTAACCTAACCCTATCCCTAAAACTAACCACAATCATAACTTAAACCACAGCCCACAGCCTAGCCCTAAACCTAATACAAATCCTTGGCTTAGACCTAGCCTTAAGGCCACCATTAACCCAAAGACTAACCCTAACCATAACCATAAATCTAAACCTAACCTTAACACTACACCAAACTTAGCCCTAATACTAACCTTACTCAGAACCCTTAACCTAAACTTAACCCTATCTCTAACTGTAATCCTAGCACTAGCTACAGATCTACCCCTAACCCTAACCATAACACTCACCGTATGCCTAGATTAAGCCTACCACTAACCCGAAGCCTAACCCTAACACTAACTTCAACCCTAACCCTCAATTGAAACCTAACCCTAGCCATAGGAGTAGGTTTAAGTCTATCACTAACGCTAAACCTAAAACCCCAAATCTGAACCCTAAATCTAGCCCTAGGTCTAGCCCTGAATTTAAGCTTAATCATAACCCTAGTCCTATCTGGAAGCCTATCACTAACCCGAAGGCTAACCTTAACCCTACTTCCAAATGTAGTCAGAAGACTAAGCCTAAAGATAATCCTAAACCTATCCCCATGCCTAACCCTAGCCACAGCCTTAGTACTAATCCTAACAATAACTCCAAGCCTCACTTAACCCCAATCCTCGTTTTAACAGTATCTCTAAACTTAATCCTAAACCTAGTCCTAGGCATAGCCCTAACCTTACACTAAGAGTGCCCTAGTCCTAGCGTTAACACTACAATGAACACTAGCCCTAAACCTAACCCTAATCCTACCCTAACCCTAACCCCAAACCTAGCACTAACACTAACCTGAAATTTAAATCTACCCTAACCTAGCCCTAGCCCTAGTGTTAACCTTGACCCTAACACTAACACTAACCATAAACCTAGACCTAGTGGTAACCCTATTCCTAATCCTAACGCTGGCTTTAGGGTTAACCCTAACCCTAACCCTAACATTAGCCTATCCTTCTACCTGACCATAATTCTAATGCTAACACAACACCTGGGCCTAACCCTATCCCTAACCATAAATCTAGCAGTAAACCTCAACATAGCCCCAACTCCAACCCTAACCCTAACTCTCACCATACCTTGGCACTAGTTGCCGGGCTACCCCCTCCCTCCCTCTCCTCCTCCCCACCCCGCCCCCGCCCCAACCCAGTTCTCCTTTCTCATCACCACCCTTCTTCCCCCTCTCCCCGCAAAGGCCTCCGTCAAATCATTCCCATCCAAACACTCCTCACCCCTCGCACCCTTCCCCATTCCTTCCCTTACTCCAGAGCTGCTGCCAAGTGTGGCCTATGGAACCCCCACTCCATTCTAGGTAAACTCCCTTTCATCCTTGACCTGCTCCTTTCTCACTCTTTCCTCCTCCCCACCCTTACCGAAACTTGGATCACCCCAGATGACACGGTGTTTTCTGCTGCTCTCTCCAGCAGAGCCTATTCTTCTCCTACTCCTCGAGACTCACCGAAAAGGAGGAGGTGTTGGCTTCCTTCTCGCACCACAATGTCGCTTTCACACTATCCCTCCTTCCCCTTCCCTTTCCTTCTCCTCCTTCGAAGCCCACATTATTCGCCTTTGCCACCCTCTCCAGATTCTTATAGCAGTAATATACCGCCTCCCCGGTCCCACCTCCAACATTTTTTAACAACTTTGACCCTTTTCTCACCTTTCTTTTCTCCTTTTCCATGCCCACTCTGATCCTCGGAGACTTCAACATCCACATGGATGTCCCCGGTGACTCCTCTGCCGCCCCCCCTCTATCTCTCCTTGACGCTGTTAACCTCCTGCTCCAACCCACCTCGTCCATTCACCAACCTGGTCACACACTCGACCTAATCATCTCCTACAGATGCACTATTTCCACCCTCACCAACTCTGAAATCCCACTCTCGGACCATACCTTCTCACCTGCCTTCTCTCACACTCCTCCCCCCGTAAATCAATCAATCAATCAATCAATCGTATTTATTGAGCGCTTACTGTGTGCAGAGCACTGAACTAAGCGCTTGGGAAGTACAAGTTGACAACATATAGAGACAGTCCCTACCCAACAGTGGGCTCACAGTCTAAAAGGGGGAGACAGAGAACAAAACCAAACATACTAACAAACTAAAATAAATAGAATAGATACGAAGAAATAAAATAAATAAATAAATAAATAAATAGAGTAATAAATATGTACAAACATATATACATACATACAGGTTCTGTGGAGAAGGGAAGGAGGTAAGATGGGGGGATGGAGAGGGGGACGAGGAGGAGAGGAAGGAAGGGGCTCAGTCTGGGAAGGCCTCCTGGAGGAGGTGAACTCTCAGTAGGGCCTTGAAGGGAGAAAGAGAGCTAGCTTGGCGGATGGGCAGATGGAGGGCATTCCAGGCCCGGGGGATGACGTGGGCCGGGGGTCGATGGCGGGACAGGTGAGAATGAGGCACGTTGAGGTGATTAGCGGCATAGGAGTGGAGGGTTCAGGCTGGGATGTAGAAGGAGAGAAGCGAGGTGAGGTAGGAGGGGGAGAGGTGATGGAGAGCCTTGAAGCCGAGGGTGAGGAGTTTTTGCCTGATGCGTAGGTTGATTGGTAGCCACTGGAGATTTTTGAGGAGGGGACTAACATGCCCAGAGCGTTTCTGGACAAAGGCAATCCGGGAAGCAGCATGAAGTATGGATTGAAGTGGGGAGAGACACGAGGATGGGAAATCAGAGAGAAGGCTGATGCAGTAGTCCAGACGGGATAGGATGAGAGCTTGAGTGAGCAGGGTAGCGGTTTCGATGGACAGGAAAGGGCGGAAATTGTCATGTTGCAGAGCTGAGACCGGCAGGTTTTGGTGGTGGCTTGGATATGAGGGGTGAATGAGAGAGCGGAGTCCAGGATGACATCAAGTTTGCGGGCTTGTGAGACGAGAAGGATGGTAGTGCCGTTAACAAAGATGGGAAAGTCAGGGAGAGGGCAGGAAGGGAGGGAAGGAAGGAGTTTGGGAGTTTGGGAGTTTGGGAGGGAAGACAAGGAGTTCAGTCTTGGACATGTTGAGTTTAAGGCGGCGGGCAGACATCCAGATAGAGATGTCCTGAAGGCAGGAGGAGATGCGAGCCTGGAGACAGGGGGAGAGAGCAGGGGCAGGGATGTAGATTTGGGTGTCATCAGCGTGGAGATGATAGTTGAAGCCGTGGGAGCGAATGAGGTCACCAAGGGAGTGAGTGTAGATCGAGAACAGAAGGGGACCAAGCACTGAACCTTGGGGAACCCCCACAGTAAGGGGATGGGAGGGGGGGGAGGAGCCTGCAAAAGAGACTGAGAATGAACGACCGGAGAGATAAGAGGAGAACCAGGAGAGGACGGAGTCCGTGAAGCCAAGGTCGCATAGCGTGTTGAGGAGAAGGGGGTGGTCCACAGTGTTGAAAGCAGCTGAGAGGTCGAGGAGGATTAGGATAGAGTATGAGCCGTTGGACTTGGCAAGCAGGAGGTCATTGGTGACCTTTAATGCCGCACAGAGACCTCTACTCTCTCGACCCCATCCGTTTCTCTCAGTGCAACACACCCCACTTCACCTCCCTATCCTCGCAACCCACTCGTGACGACCAGATTACTGCTCTCAACTCCACGTTCTCTACTCAACTCAACTCGCTCGCTCTACTTTCCCTTCGCCGCTCTCGAACCACTAACCCACAGCCTTGGATAACTGCCGCTGTCAACCTCCTTCACTCTTATGTGCTAGCTGATGAACACTGCTGTCGAAGGTCTAAACAACAAGCCAAGCTTGTTCACTTTAAGTTTATCCTTTCCTGCCTTAACTCTGCCTTCTTCTCTGCCAGGCAAAACTGTTTTTCTTCCCTTATTGACAATCAGCCCAGCCAGTTGTTCCTCCTTTCTCAGGCCCCCTGTTCCTCCCCCTCCTCCATCCTTCACCACGATCTGGCCTACTACTTCTTTAGTAAAGTTCACACCATCAGGTCTGAGCTCCACAATGTCACTTCTCCCCGATTCCATCCCCCCAGCTCTCAACCCTCTCTGCTACTCTCCATTACTTCCCAGCAGTATCTTCAGATTAGCTCTCCTCCCTCCTCTTACGTGCCACCGCATTCACCTGTGGTTCGGACCCCATTCCCTCTCATCTTTTGTAAACTCTCGCCCCTTTCCTCCTCCCCTCTTTACCAACCATCTTCAACCTCTCACTCTCCACTGGTTCCTTTCCCTCTGCCTTCAAACATGCCCACGTCTCCCCCATCCTAAAAAAGCCTTCTCTTGACCCAACTGCCTCTTCTAGTTATCGCCCTATCTCCCTCCTACCCTTCCTTTCCAAACTCCTAGAACGAGTAGTCTGCACTCGCTGCCTCGTATTCCACAACTCCAACTCTCTCCTAGACCGCCTGAAATCTGGCTTCCGTCCCTTACACTCCACCAAACTGCCCTCTCAAAGGTCTTGGTGACCTCCTTCTTGCCAAATCCAATGGCTATCTCTATGATAATCCAAATCGACCTCTCAGTTGCCTTCGACACTGTGGATCAACCCCTTCTCATCAACACGCTATCCAACCTTGGCTTCACAGACTCCGTCCTCTCCTTGTTCTCCTCTTATCTCTCTGGCCATTCATTCTCAGTCTCATTCGCGAGCTCCTCCTCCCCCCTCCCATCCCCTTACTTTAGGAGTTCCTCAAGGGTTAGTACTTGGTCCCCTTCTGTTCTATATCTATACTCACTCTCTTGGTGAACTCATTCGCTCCCACGGCTTCAACTGTCATCTTTACTCTGATCATACAAAAACCTACATCTCCACCCCTGCTCTCTTTCCCTCCCTCCAGGCTCGTCTCTCCTCCTGCCCTCAGAACATCTCCATCTGGATGTCTGCCCGCCATCTAAAACTCAATATGTCAAAGACTGAGCTCTGTATCTTTCCTCCCAAACCCTGTCCTCTCCCTGACTTTCTCATCACTGTAGACGGCACTACCATCCTTCCCGTCTCACATGCCCAGACCCTGGTGTCATCCTTAACTCCTCTCTCTCAGTCACCCCACACATCCACTCCGTCACCAAAACCTACCGGTCTTACCTCCAAAATATCGCCAAGATCCGCACTTTCTTCTCCATCCAAACCGCTACCCTGTCGGTTCAGTCTCTCATCCTAACCCGACTGGATGACTACATCAGCCTCCTTTCTGATCTCCCATCCTCCTGTCTCTCCCCGCTTCAGTCTATATTTCACTCTGCTGCCCAGATTATCTTTGTACAGAAAGGGTCTGGACAAGTCACTCCTCTCCTCAAAAATCTCCAGTGGTTCCCTGTCAAACTTCAAATTAAGCAGAAACTCCTCACTCTCGGCTTCAAAGCTCTCCATCACTTCTCCCCCTCCTACCTCACCTCCCTTCTCTCATTCTCCAGCCCAGCCCGCACACTCCACTCCTCTGCCGCTATCCTTCTCACTGTGCCTCTTTCTCATCTGTCCCTCTGTCGATTCCTGGCCCTCGTTCTGCCTCTGGCCTCTGCACATCTGCCGAACTAGCTCTCTTCCTCCTTTCAAAGCCCTATTGAGGGCTCACCTCCTCCAGGAGACCTTCCCAGACTGAGCCCCCCGTTTTTCCGCCCCTGCTCCTTCTCCCCCCCATCGCCCCATCTCCCCATGCCCTCTCTCCTCCCCACAACACTTGTATATATTTCTATACATTTATTACTCTATTTTATTTGTACATACTTACTATATTTATTTTATTAATAATGTGTATATAGCTATAATTCTATTTGTTCTGATAACATTGACACATGTCTATTTGATTTCCTTCCTTGTTTGTCTCCCCCTTCTAGACTGTGAGCCCGTAGTTGCATAGAGACCATATCTATATGTTCATTCATTCATTCATTCAATTGTATTTATTGAGTGCTTACTTGGGAAGTACAAGTTGGCAGCATATAGAGACGGTCCCTACCCAATAGTGGGCTCACAGTCATCATCATCATCATCAATCGTATAGTCTAGAAGACTGCGCCAATGTGTTGCCGATTTGTACTTCCCAAGTGCTTAGTACAGTGCTCTGCACACAGTAAGCGCTCTACAAATACGATTGAATGAATGAACGAATGAATACCCAGAGCTCTGACCCTAAACCTTAGCTCAGCCCTAACCCCAACACTTACCTGATTTATATCCTTAAACTGTACTCTAAAACTAACCCTTTTCCTTACTCTAAATCTATAATATTCCTAGCCACATCTGTATCCCTAACCCTAGCCTTAGCCCTAACCCTAACCCAACCCTAACCCTAATCCTAATTGTATCCCTATCTCTAACATTTGCCAGAGCAATAGACCTAACCTTAACCCTATCCTTAATCCTAAACCTGGTCCTAAGCCTAAGGTTAAGTCTACCACTGACCCTAACCCTAAACCTGAGCCTAAAACTAACCTTAAATGTAGCCCTAACAATAAACCTAGCCCTATACCTAAACCTAACCGTAATCCTACTCCTAGCCAAGGCCTAAATCTGGCCCTAATCCTAGTCCTAGGCCTAGTCTCAGAGCCTACCACTAACCTTAAACCTAACCCTTTCCATAACCCTAAGCCACCCCAAATGCTAACCCTAACCTAACCCTAAACCTAACTCTAGTTCTAGTGCTAACCCTAACCAAAACCTTAACCCTAGCCCTAAACCTAACCCTAAAGCTAACCCTGGCCCTATCCTTAAACTTAACCCTACCCCTATGCCATTGGCCAATATTGTCACTGTTCATTGCTGTATTGTACTTTCCCAAGCAACTAATATAGTGGTGTGGTCAAGCCTTAACTCTGCTCATGTATATGCATTGCTGTCACTGAATTTATATAGGGATTAGTTTGTATAGAGGTCCCATTCAGGCAAACGGCAACTGACAAGGCCAGGATCCACCTTATCAGAAACCTTAGCAGCAGCCAATCACTGACCGCCATCCGTAGCCTTGAGACACAAATTATCAGCAAATTTACAAGCAATCAATCCCTGACTGCCGCCCACAGCCTTAAAACCCAACACCTACGCTTGCTGGTGACTTCTTGCTGAAGACTTCTTCAGCCGCAGAACGTCCTTTGGATGACCCAGAACCGATAATTAAGGAGCTTGGCGTATAATGAAGGGATAATGAAGACAACAACAAACAGGGGCAGAGCAGCATGTGATATGCCAATCCAGTGTACAAACAAATGGGACTTGAAGGAAAGGGTCAGACTAGAGGAAGGGACGTGGGGCTGCATCACCCAAGGAAGTGGGACCAGAGGGAAATATAAGGATGGGCTCATCCTTAGTTCTTTGTCTTTGGCTACCAAATAGCCACTGAACTTTTGTTGCAACAAAATAAATAAAAGGCTGGCCTAACCTAACTCATTGTTTGGGATATTTTCCAACAGTGCTCTGCACACAATAAAGCACTTAATATATATATCTGACTGAATGAATGATCCCTAGTGCTAACCTTAACCCTAGCCCTAGCAGTAACTCTATCCCTGACCCAAACCTAACCTTAACTATAACCCTAGCCCTAATCCTAACCTTAGCCTGAGTCCTAACCCTAACCCTAATTGTAATACTAGTCTTAGACCTAATCCTAATTCTAATAATAAGCCTAATCCTATCCACAAACCTATCCCTAGCCCTAACCCTTGCCCTATCACTGACCCTAACTTTAACCCTAACGCTAACCCTAACCCTATCACCTTAACCTTAAACCTAGCCCTAGCCCTAGGCCTAGCCTTAGACTTACCCCTAAACTTAACCCTATTCCTATTCTTAAGTGCTACCCCATCTGATACTCTATCCCTAACCTGAAATCTAACCTTAACTTTAGACCGAGGCCTGAGGTTGACTATGTGAGCTGAATGAGAAACTGTGTGTCATCTACAAAATGATGGGAAAGTCAGGGCGAGGACAAGGTTTGAGTGGAAAGATGATGTCTGTTTGAAGTGATGATGGGATAATTTAGTATAGATGTCTTGAAGGCAGGAGGAAATGTGAGACTGCAGAGAGGGAGAGAAATCAGAGCTGGAGGTGTAGATTTGGGAATCATCCACATTGATGTGGAGGTTGAAGCCATGGGAGCTAATGAGTTCTCCAAGGGAATGGGAATAGATGGAAAACAGAAGAAGACCCAAGACGGCACGTTGAGGGACCCGCCCCCACCCCACCACAACGACTAGGGGGTGGGAGGCAGAGAAGGCGCTCATGAAAGAGTTTGAGAATGGGCAGCTAGAGAGCTAGGAGGAGAACCAAAAGAGGACAGTGTCAGTGAAGCTGAGGTTGGATAATGTTTACAGAAGGCGAAGGTCTCCAGTATTAAAAGTAGCTGAGAGGTCGAGGAAGATTAGGATGGAGTAAAAGTCAATGGATTTGGAAATAAGTACCTAACTGGTGACCTTTAAGAGGGCAATCTCTGTGGAGTGAAGGGAATGGAAGCTAAATTTGAAGGGGTTCAAGGAGAGAGAATTGGAGAAGAAGAACTTGAGATAGCAGATTTAAATCACTTTCTCAAGGGTTCTGAAGACAAATAGAAGGAAAGAGTTGCGGCGATAATTGGATGGAGAGGTAGGGTCAAGAGACTTTTTTTAGGATAGGAGAGACATGGGTACTTTTGAAGGCAGTGGCAAAGAAGTCACTGGAGAGTGAATAGTTGAGGTTGGCAGTTAGAGAGGGACAAGGGAGGGGGCAGATGTTTTGAAAAGGTCTGAAGGGATGGAGTTGTATGCACAGGTGGAAGGGGTCGATTTTGAAAGAAGGCAAGAGACCTCTTTTTGAGATGCTGACAGAAAAGATGGGAGAGTTGAAGAAGGGACAGTAATGAGGAAGGACTGGGGAGGGGCAGGGAAATTTTAGGGAGACCACGCCTGAAGGTTTCAGTTACCTCAATAAAGTAGGTGGCCAGGTCTTTGGGGGCGAGGGATGGGGTATACAGGGAGCTGAGGGTTTGAAGAGGGAGTTAAACATCTGGAATAACTGGTGAGGGCAATGGGCATGGGTGTCAAAAAAGATGAAGAAGCAATTTTGCCATTCATTCATTCATTCATTCATTCAATCGTATTTATTGAGCACTTACTGTGTGCAAAGCACTGTACGAAGCGCTTGGGAAGTACAAGTTGGCAACATATAGATATGGTCCTTACCCAACAACGGGCCTCACAATCTAGAAGGGGGAGACAGACAACAAAACAAAACATGTGGGCAGGTGTCAAAATCATAAGAACAAATGAATTGTACCTATGTGCACATAATGAACAAAATAAATAGAATAGCAAATATGTACTAGTAAAATAAATAGAGTGATAAAACTGTACAAATATATGTACAGGTGCACTGGGGAAGGAAGGAAGTAGGGCGTGGGGGTGAGGAGGAAGAGAGGAAAATGAGGGCTCAGTCTGGGAAGGCCTCCTGGAGGAGGTGAGCACTCAGTAGTTCTCTGAAGGTAGGAAGAGAGCTATCTTGGAGGACGTGGGGGGAGAGGGCATTCCAGGCCAGCGGGAGGACGTGGGCCGGGGGTCGACGGAGGGGCAGGTGAGAACGACATATAGTGAGCAGGTTAGCAGCAGAGGAGTAGAGGGTGCGGGTTGGGCTGTAGAAGGAGAGAAAGGAGGTGAGGTAGGAGCGGGCAAGGAGATGGAAAGCCTTGAAACCAAGAGTGAAGAGGTTTTTTTTGATGCGTAGGTTGACAGGAAGCCGCTGGAGATTTTTGAGGAGGGGAGTAACATGCCCCGAGCGTTTCTGCACAAAGATGATCCGGGCAGCAGCGTGAAGCATAGATTGTAGTAGGGAGAGACGATGGGAGATCAGAGAGGAAGCTGATGCAGTAATCCAGTCAGGATAGGATGAGAGATTGAACCAGCAGGATAGCGGTTTGGATGGAGAGGAAAGGGCTGATCTTGGCGATGTTGCGGAGTTGAGACCGGCAGTGTGTGGTGACAGATTGGACGTGAGAGGTGAACGAGAGAGCAGAGTCGAGGTTGACACCAAGGTTGCGGGCTTGTGAGACGGGAAGGATGACAGGGCCGTCAATAGTGATGGGAAAGTGAGGGAGAGGGCAGGGTTTGGGAGGGAAGATAAGGAGTTCAATATTGGACATACTGAGTTTTAGATTTCGGGCAGACATCCAGATGTAGATGTTCTGAAGGCAGGAGGAGACCCTAGCGTGAAGGGAGGAAGAGAGAGCAGGGGCAGAGTTGAAGATTTGGGTGTCATCAGCGTAGAGATGATAGTTGAAGCCGTGGGAGTGAATGAGTTCACCAAGGGAGTTAGTGTAGATAGAGGACAGAAGGGGACCAAGAACTGACTCTTGAGGAACCCCTACAGTAAGGGGATGGGAGAGGGAGGAGGAGCCCGCAAAGGAGAGTGAGAATGAACGGCTGGAGAGATAAGAGGAGAACCAGGAGAGGACGGAGTCTGTGAAGCCAGGGATGGATAGCGTGTTGAGGAGAAGGGGTGGTCCACAGTTTCGAAGGCAGCTGAGAGGTCGAGGAGGATTAGAACAGAGTAGGAGCCGTTGGATGTGGCAAGAAGGAGATCATTGGTGACCTTTGAGAGGGCAATTTCGGTGGAGTGTAGGGGACGGAGGCCAGATTGGAGGGGGTCGAGGAGAGAGTTGACGTTGAGGAATTTGAGGCACCGGGTGTAGACGACTCGTTCAACGAGTTTGGAAATGAATGGTAGGAGGGAGATAGGGCGATAACTAGAAGGGGAAGTGGGGTCAAGAGAGAGTTTTTTTTTAGGATGGGGAGACGTGGGCATGTTTGAAGGCAAAGGGGAAGGAACCAGTGGAGAGTGAGCAGTTGAAGATGGAAGTTAAGGAGGGGAGGAGGGAAGGGGCTAGAGATTTCATAAGATGAGAGGGAATAGGGTCAGAAGCACAGGTGGCTGGAGTAGCACCTGAAAGGAGGGAGGAGATCTCATCTGAAGATATTGCTGGGAAGGATGGGAAAGTAGCGGAGAGGGTTGAGAGCAGGGGGGTTGGAGTGGGGGAGAAGTGACTTTGTGAAGCTCAGACCTGATGGTGTTAATTTTACTAATGAAGAAGGTGGCCATATCGTTGGGGGTGCGGGATGGAGGAGGGGCAGGAACAGGGGGCCTGAAAAGGGAGTTAAATGACCGGAAGGGCTGAAGGGGATGATGGGCATGGGTGTCAATAAGGGAGGAGAAATAGTTTTGCCTGGCAGAGGAGAGGGCAGACATAAGGCAGGAAAGGATAAACCTGAAGCGATCAAGGTTGGCTTGGTGTTTAGACTTTCGCCAGCAGCGTTTCAGCAGCTCGAGCATAAGAGCGAAAGAGGCGGACAGTGGCAGTGATCCAGGGCCGTGCGTTAGTGGTACGAGAGCAGCGAAGGGAAAGGGGAGCGAGAGAGATGAGCTGAGTAGAGAGGGTAGTGTTGAGAGCATTAACCTGATCATCAAGATTGGGTAGAGAGGAAAGGTAGGCGAGGTGCGGTGTGAGGTGCTCAGAAAGATGGATGGGGTCGAGCGAGCGGAGATGTCTGTGAGGTAGTAATATAGATTTACGGGGGGAGGAGTGTGAGTGAGGAGGCAGGTGAGAAGGTTATGGTCAGAGAGAGGGATTTCAGAGTTTGTGAGGGTGGAGATAGTGCAGCGGTAGGACATGATGAGGTCGAGGGTGTGACTAAATTGGTGAGTGGGCGAGATGGAGTGGAGCAGGAGATTGGCAGCGTCTAAGAAACATAGAAGGTGGGAGGCAGAGGAGTCACCGGGGACATTCATGTGGATGTTGTAGTCTCCGGGTATCAGAGTGGGCATGGAAAAGGAGAGAAGGAAGGTGAGAAAGGGGTCAAAATCGCAGAGGAGAGGGCAGAGTTAAAGCACATAAGGAAAAATGTGAAGTGGGTGCGGTCAGTCGAATATCTAGATTTCCACCAGCTGTGCTGTGCAGCTTGTGCACAAGAACGGAAGAGGTGGATTATAGAAGTTATCCAGGACTGTGGGTTAGTTTTACAAGATAGATCGACGAAGGTATAGGGAAGCTATTGAGTTGAGTTGAGTAGAGAGGGTGGTATTGAGAGCATGAAGGCAAGGTAGAAGGTAAAATGTAGCCTAGCTCGACACTTACCCCTAAACCTAATCTTAGCCCTAATGCTAGCTCTATCCATAACCCTAAGCCTAACCTTAAGCCCAGCCTAAGGTCTAGCCCTGACCCTAACCCAGCCTAAGTCCTTACCCTAACCCCAAGGTCTTATACTACCCTGAGCAATTAACCCTATCCTTAACCCTAAAGTTAACATTAACCATAGCACTAAGCCTAGCTCTAACCCTAAACCTAAATCTAGCCTGTGCTCTAAGCCTAATCCTAGGCCTTACCTTAACCCTAGTCCTAAACATAACCCTAAACCTTCGGACTAACCCTAGTTCTAGTTCTAGCCTTAACCCTAAACACTACTCTTACCTTAATTTTAGTCATAACTCTAGCTGTAGCCAGTGCCCTAATAATAACCCTAAACCTAACACTAACACTAACCATAATACTACCTCTAACCCAACTCTAACAGTAAGCCAAACCCCAAACCTAACCCTAACCTTAACTCTAACCTTAACCCTAAAGCTAGCCCTAAAACTAGCCCCAGATCTACCTCTATCTCTAACCATAACTGTATCACTAATCTTTACAGGAGTCCTACCCTACCACTAATCTTAACTATGAACCTATACCTAACTCTAACCCTAATCCTAGCTAAACTCTAGCCTTATCCCTAACACAAGCCTTAAAAATTTCCTTTACCTCAAGCCTAACCCTAGCCCTAACCTTAACCCTAACCTTAACCCTAAAGCTATCCAGAGCCATAAACTCTAATTGTAACTGTAACCATAACACTAACCCAATCCCTAAACCTAATCCTAACAATAACCTTAATCCTAACCCTAAACTAACCCCAACCCTAACCCTAACGACGGAGGGAGGGAGACAGGGAGACAGGAAGGAAGGAAGGAAGGAAGGAAAGAAGGAAGGAAAGAAGGAAGGAAGGAAGGAAGGAAGGAAGGAAGGAAGGAAGGAAGGAAGGAAGGAAGGAAGGAAGAAAGGAAGGAAGGAAGGAAGAAAGGAAGGAAGGAAGGAAGAAAGAAAGAAAGAAAGAAAGAAAGAAAGAAAGAAAGAAAGAAAAAGACAGAAAGAAAGAAAGAAAGAAAGAAAGAAAGAAAAAGAAAGAAAGAAAGAAAGAAAGAAAAAGAAAGAAAAAGAAAGAAAGAAAGAAAGAAAGAAAGAAAGAAAGAAAGGGAGAAAGAGCGAAAGAAAGAAAGAAAGAAAGAAAGAAAGAAAGAAAGAAAGAAAGAAAGAAAGGGAGAAAGAAAGAAAGAAAGGGAGAAAGAGCGAAAGAAAGGGAGAAAGAATGAAGGAAAGGGAGAAAAGGAGAAGGAAAGGGAGAAAGGGAAAAGGAAGGAAAGAAAGGAGTAAATTACACGTAAGTGACATACAGTGACATACTCACAGGGTCACCTTGTTGAGGGCTGGTATTAGAGCTCTATCCACTAGATCAAGCTGCTTTCCTGTCCCATCGCACTATATTATATCACTTTACTTCCTGTTCCAAAAGCGTGTTTCTTTGCGGCCTGGGGTGCTTGACTCAGTCATTCGGTCGCTCAATCGTGTTGATTGAATGCAATGTGCGTGTAGACCTCTGTCCTAAGCTCTTGGGGCAGGACAACACAACAATATAACAGACACAATCCCTGGCCACAAGGAGCATTCAGTGTCCAGGGAGTGAGAGACACCTATAGGAACAATTGGATTACTGGTATAGACGGAAGTGCTAGGGGGCTGTGGTTGGTGGGAAGGGGCTCAGAGGACCTCGGCGTGGAAGCAGCTCCGTGCAACGCGGCCATTTGCCAAGCTGAATATCAGCTTCAGGCAGCTTCTGCGCGCCTCCCCCGCGTCGGCTGTGAGCCCTTTCGAAAGGCACGAGAGGACTGGTATTTCGGTAGGCAGAGACGAAAGCTGTCCAAAGCGAGTGAAAGACTTTGGCCTTGGAGCCACTACTGAAACCCCCATTACAAGGTCTGGATGTCTAGGTGGTTACCTGGGCTGGGCTACATGGGAACCCGACGGAGCGAGGTGAGGAAACTAATCAGGGTTTGGTCCTGTGGGAGGATCTTGGGAAGGGCCAAGGGCAGCTGCTTGGAACAGCTCAGAACGGGATTATGGCACTGAAAAGGTGATGTAAAACCCCGCCCTTGTAAGTAGCCCGCCCTCCATTCGTGGGGCCGCTCTGTGTTCTGAGACATTGTCCACAACCATTGGTTGTGTGGTAATCTCTCCCAGGAGGGAATGGGATTAAAGATACTTGATTGGGAGCAGGTTTGGTGTCTCTGTGTTCTCTTCGTTACACCACGCTACACCTCATTTGGAGCTCCATCCAATGGTCGCGGCCCCTGCTGAGGGGAACCTTGGAGTGTTAGTTCTTATGAGAAGCAGCGTGGCTCAGTGAAAAGAGCACGGACTTGGGAGTCAGAGGTCATGGGTTCATTTCCCCGTTCCACCACTTGTCAGCTGTGTGACTTTGGGCAAGTCACTTAACTTCTCTTGTCATCAGTTCCCTCATCTGTAAAATAGCGCTCAAGACTGTGAGCCCCACGTGGGACAACCTGATCAACTTGTATCCGCCCCAGCGCTTAGAACAGTGCTTTGCACATAGTAAGCGCTTAACAAATGCCATCATTATTATTATTATTCTTTAGGCGGAGGTGACCACTCTTCAATCAATCGTATTTATTGAGCCTTATTTATTGGGGTTTACTGATTCTCGTAAGAACCAGTGTCAGAGTACGATTCTCAGAAGTCTTTGTGCCCGGGACTGCCTCGCCTCCCTCCCTCCCCTGGCCACACGACCCGATTGGCTGGGTCCTGGTGCATGGGCTGGTCCCAGTTTACCCGCACTAGCGAAGTGATGGTTCAGCCATCATTCATGGACAATCGCGGGTGTGGGAACTGTCGGCACGGAGCAGAGGCAGGCTGCGTCACACATCGGGGCTTGCATCATGTGGAAGAGAGTTCATTCTCAGGTTCCCAAGCATGGCAGCTGAGGCGCACAGGTTCCAAAGTGTGTTTACCACATTGTCACACAGCGCAAAAGTACCGCCACAGGAACTTGGTTCCAGGTCTGCCACATCACAGCCCTGCACCCTTTTCAACTCGGTTCGCTGCTTCTCGAGGGGTGTGCGAGGTTGTTTCGACGGCGACGGAGCTCTGGGAATCCAGAGAAGCCGGCCGGGGCCAGATGAAGCCGGGCAGCTGCCCCCATGTGGCAACTCTGGAGTATTACATCAGCCCTCAAACGATGCTTCATTCCTTTTGTACTTCGTCATCCTCTATGACGTCCTTCTACTGGGAAAGTATATTTTTTGTCCCTCCTCCCGTCTACATTGTCCAGTTCCTTGGGCCAGGAGCAGTGTGTACTAGGGCCCTCCGACACCTCCAACTACACAGGTCCAAAACCATCCTCCTTCCCTTCCAATTCGAACCCTGTCCCAGAACCCACTTCTTTATTGGTTTCTTTGTTTTTTCTTCTACTGATATTTCTTTATAAACCCTGGCTATATGCCAGGTACTATCCTCGGAGCTGAGGTAAATTCAATTTATTCTGGTTGGACGCACTCCTGTCCCACATGGGACTCACAGTCTTCCCCTTCTCGTTTTACGGATGAGGTAAGTGAGACCCTGAAAATTAATTCAGGCAGCAGCGGCGGGTCCGGAGCATCTGCCCGCGCCCTCGCCGCAGCCGGCGCCGCCCCTGCCGCCCCCGCCCCCGCTCCCGCTCCCGCTGTCGGACCGCATCACCCCGGAGGAGGTGGAGGGCGAGAGCCTGGACCTCTGCCTGCAGCAGCTCTACAAATAGTTAAGTTCCGGAGTCGTCCCAAGGCCCGACGGACGGATGGATAGTTGGGGGGGGGACACCAGCCCGAGCACCTAGGCTCCTCTTCCTCAGCTCCCCTGCATCCCCATCCCCCCGCCTTACCTCCTTCCCCTCCCCACGGCACCTGGATATATGTTTGCACGGATTTATCTCTCTATTTTATTTGCACATATTCTATTTATTTTATTTTGTTAATATGTTCTGTTTCGTCGTCTGTCCCCCGCTTCCAGACTGTGAGCCCGCTGTTGGGTAGGGGCCGTCTCTATGTGTTGCCAACTTGGACTTCCCAAGCGTTTAGTACGGTGCTCTGCACACAGTAAGCGCTCAATAAATACGATTGAATGAATGAAGAAATACAATTGAATGACTGAATGAATGAGCCCCCTCCTTCCTCTCCCCCTCCTTCCCCTCCCCACAGCACCTGAATATATATTTGCACGGATTTATCACTATTTTATTTGCACATATTCTATTTATTTTATTTTGTTAATATGTTCTGTTTTGTCGTCCGTCCCCCCCTTCCAGACTGTGAGCCCGCTGTTGGGTAGGGGCCGTCTCTATGTGTTGCCAACTTGGACTTCCCAAGCGCTTAGTACGGTGCTCTGCACACAGTAAGCGCTCAATAAACACCATTGAATGAATGAATGAATGAATGAATTTATTCCTTCCTTCCTTCATTCATTCAATAGAATTGATTGAGCGCTTACTGTATTCCAAGCACTTTCTTCAGAGCTGGCTAGAGTATCCTATAACAATAAACAGACACTATCCCTACCCACGGTGAGCTCACAGTCTAGAGGGAGAGACAGACCTTAATATACAGAAATAAAGAAGGAAAGAAAAAAATGAAATAATCAGTCATTTACAGAGAGGCGACTTGCCCACAGGGTGACATAGTCAAGAATGGGAATTAGAGATCTCGCCACCAGATCCAGATGCTTTCCTTTCGCATCACTGTAAATCATATGACTTTTCTTCCTTCTTTCTTTCGTCTGAATTTTGGTGTTGTGTTTGACTCAACCAATCGATCGATCGATCGAGGAATCATGTTGATTGAGTGCGTTCTGTGCGTCGAGCACTGTACTCAGATTTGGCGGGACTACAACCCAACAAAGAGACACATTTACTGGACACAATGAGCTTTCAGTCTCCAGTGGGGGTTGGGGAGTGGGGGACGACAGACGCCAATAGTAAATAATTCGTTGCGGCTATAGACGAAAGGGCAGAGGGGCTGGGGGTTGCGGGGCAAAGATCAACGCGGCCACAGCGCTGCACAAAGCCGCCATTTTCCAGGCTGAATATCGGCTACCCGAGCCTGCTGCGAGCCCCCCAACGGCTACAACACAGGGCGTGGGGCACGACAGAAATTGTGATTCGATAGGCGTTGGCGATCGCTATCCAGGGAGACCATCTGAGTACGACTGTCAGACGTCTTTGGGCTTCGAGCCTCCAAAGAACCCTCCCGAAAGGGTATGATTGACTAGGTCAGTGCCTGGTCTTGGCTCCAGGGGATCCGACGGGCAGCGCCGGATACTAATGAGGGTTCGCTACTGTGGGAGCATCTTGGGGAGGGCCAAGGGCAGCTGAATAGACTGGGGGGAACGGACCTGTGCCAATTAATGGATGTATAAAAACCCCTCCCGATTTAAGGGACCGCCCTTCAGTGCATGGGGTCGCTCAGTGCGTTGGCGGTTGGTTGTGTGGTAAATTCTCCAGTGAGTGAATGGGAGGAAAGGAGCCAGATTTGGACCGAGTTTGGGGTCTCTGTTTTCTCTGCGTTACACCTCACAGGGAGTGGTAGAAGACACTTAGACAATACCATAATTACCATCAATCTCAATTGGAAAACATTCTAAACAACCGCTGCCTGCGCCTTCCTGCTGACCCATAACCTCGGACCCCAACCCGGGACACGATGGGACTGGTAGTTCGTGAGGTGGAGGTGAACGCCAGTCAAGAGCCAGCTCCCAGAAGGCATTGTTGCCCGATGCGCCACCCCACGTTCCCTTCCAATGCGAACAGGCGGGATTGGCAGGGTGGCTGCCTGGGCTGGATTCTGTCGCCTCCACCTTCTCGCAGTGCTGTTGGTTCAGCGATTACACTTGGCCACTCACTGGTGTGCGGGCCGTACGACCAGAGCAGAAGCAGCCTGTCTCCCACATTGGGGGTTCCTAGCCTGCGGAAGAGGGTTAACAGATGGTTCATCTTCAGGGTTACAGGTGTGGCAGCTGAGGCACACAGATTACAAAGTGCCTTGGCTAATGTCCCACAGCACAAAACCGTCAAATCCGGGACTTGGTTCCAGGTCTGCCACATCCCAACTCGCCTCGCTGCTTCTCAAGGGGGATGCGAGTTTGTTTGGAAGGCGGAGGGGCTCTGGGAATCCAGAGGAGCCGGCCGGGGCCAGATGAAGCTGGGCATCTGCCCTCTTGTGGCAACTCTGGAGTATTATATCGGAGCTCAACTGATACTCCAGGTTTGGAGCGAGTTTCAGGTTTCTGTGTTTTCTACACTACACCTCACGGGCAGGGGTAGCAAGTACTTATTAAATCCCCTAGTTACTATCATTATCCATCGGAAAACAGGCTTAGCAACTGGCGTCCGCGCCTTCCATGCTCCGGCCAATGGCTGCGGTCCCAGACGGCCTTGGTGGTGGTAGTTCCTTAGGCGGAGGTGACCACCCTTAAGAGAGAGCGTCAGACTACGACTCCCAGAAGTCTTTATGCCCCGAGCCGCCAGGCCACCCTCCCTCCTTTGGCCACATGGCCTGATTGGCTGGGTGCGGGTCCCTGGGCTGGCTTCAGTATCGAAGTGGTGTTTGTTCAGCTATCATTCATGGACAATCGCAGGTGTGGGGACTGTCGGCATAGAGCAGAGGCAGCCTGCGTCACACATTGGAAATCGCAGCATGTGGAAGAGAGAGATCACTTAGTTCATTCTCAGGTTCACAGTTGTGGCAGCTGAGACACACAGATTCCAAAATGTCTTGACCAAAGTGTCATACAGCGCAAAGGTATCACCACTGGAACCTGGTCCCAGGTCTGCCACATCCCAGCCCTGTGCCCTTTCCAAATTGTTTCGCTGCTTCTTAAGGGGGATGAGAGGTTGTTTCGATAGTGACAGGGTTCTGGGAATCCAGAAGAGCCGTCCAGGGCCTGATGAAGCCGGGCAGCTACCCTCTTGTGGCAACTCTGGAGTATTACATCAGCCCTCAGCCGAAGCTTCAGTCCTTTTGTACTTAGTCATCCTCTATGACGTCCTTCTACTGGGAAAGTATAATTTTTGTCCCTCCTCCCGTCTACATTGTCCAGTTCCTTGGGCCAGGGATCATGTGTACTAGGGCTCTCTGACACCTCCAACTACATAGATGCAAATCGTCCTCCTTCTCGTCCAATTCGAAACCTGTCACAACACCCGCTTTTTTATTGGTCTCTTTGCTTTTTCTTCTACTGATATTTTTTCTTAAGCACTGGCTAGGTGCCAGGTACCAACCTCGGAGCTGGGGTAAATTCAAGCTAATCTGGTTGGGCACACTCCTGTCCTACATGGGACTCACAGACTTCACCTTCCCGTTTTACAGATGAGGTCAGTGAGATCCCGAGAATTCATTCATTTATTCCTTCCTTCCTTCATTCATTCAATAACATTCATTGAGCGCTTACCATATGCAAAGCACTGTCCTCAGAGCTTGGGAGAGTGCACTATAACAATAAGCAGGCACAATCCCTGCCCACAGTGAACTCACAGTCTAGAGGGGGAGACAGAAGTTAATATACTTCAGAAATAGAGAAGGAAAGGAAATAATTTATCAATCAGTCATTTACAAAGAGGGGACTTGCCCACAGGGTGACATAATCAAGAACCGGAATTAGAGCTCTCGGTACCAGATCCAGCTGCTTTCCTTTCACATAGCTGTAAATCGTACGACTTTTCTTCCTGTCTCACAAGTCTGTATTTTGGTGTTGTGTTTAACTCAGTTAATTGATCAAGGAATCGTGTTGATTGAGTGCATTCTGTATATTGAGCACTGTACTCTACTTTTGTGGGAGTACAACCAAACAATCAGAGACACATTACCGGACCACAACGAACTTTCAGTCTCCGAGGGAGACAGGCAATAAAAGCAATGAATTCATTGTGGCTAAAGACAGAAAGGCTGGGGGCTTGGGGTTGTGGGGAGAAGCTCAGCGCGGCTGCTGCGCTACGCAAAGCAGCCCTTTTCCAAACTGAATATCGGCTACCCGATCTCCTACATCTGCCCAAGTAGGACGATGGGTTCTAAAAATTCCCAGGACCATTCGATACACTTCCTGAGGATTTGGTTTCAAAGGGAGGAGTGTTCTGCTCCCAGGTTAAAACAGATCGGGTCTCAAAGGGGACATAAGCCCTTACTCCGGCTGCTATGATATTCCCGTTTGCCCCTGGGATCTGCTGGTAGTTCGCACGAACGGGGGCTAGAAGCGGTACAGAAGGGAAATAAGCAGGTTGGGTAGGAACTGAGGTACCTATCAGGTCTTCTGAGAGGGACTACGGATCCAGGGCTGGAGGCAACACAGCCTTTTCTCCTACAGGTGACGATGTTGCTGCTTCAGTCTGAAAGGACTGATCCTTATTCATTTTAGCCCAAGAATACCAATAGCACATTTCATCGGACCGGGGACAGGATAAAACCTCCCGGAGTTTACCAAGGGTTTGAGGATCAAAAGACCCTCCCACGGGCCAGAAGTAATAACCCTGGTGGTTCCAGAAATTAGTCCAGGCCTTGTGACACCCTACAAGTTGTCTTTTAGACATTCCTTTAGTTATGGGAAGGTGACCCTCGACCCCATGATTGGAGTATTTTAGTCAAACACGAGTCTGTTTCAGAGTGAATCGAGCCCATGGTTCCAACAACAGGAACCCCCTTTCTGCTTAACCCGGAAGGAACCCCTAGGACGTCTCCTAGGACCCTCAGAACATCTTCAGAAGTCGACAACCCGCTTACCCCTTAGCCCAAGGGGCGCACCTCCCTACCGCAGCCAATTAGGGAGGGGAAATACGCTAACCCAGAACCTCACCGGGCGCTACAAATGAACAACCCAGAAGGAGAGAAGGGGAGACTCGGACTCTAAAAGCGGATCCTTACTTACGGAGTTCGTCGATGAGGAGTGTCTACCATTGTCACCTACGGAGGTCGTTTCTATCCAGATCACAGCACTCGAGTCCCTTTGTGGTCGCCAAAAGAAGTTACTGTTATCGACAAGTAGAGTGTAAAATAGGTTAACCGGTGTAAATCGTCCACAGGGTTCGAGAACCCAAGGTGGTGATGCAGGTAGGAAAAATGACTCGGAGACATGAGTACAGATACAGCAGGAAAGGAGGAAGGTTGACTACATGCCCGTTCACCTCCCGAGAGAGGTACGAGTGGCAGGCAGCCCTGATCCCATTCCCACTGTGTCTTTTATTGAGCTACAGCAACGCGGGGGTGAGCAATGGGAACTTCAGGGAGTCAATTAGGCCCGACAGGATGTTATAAATTCTCATTAGTCTCTGTTCTCACTGCCTTGTGCAGGATGTTGTTTTCTGCCCTACGACCTTGGATAGATAGGTGTCACTTGTTACTGGCCTTGAAGACATCCTGTTGCTGAGCCTTGTAGAAAATACAAAAAGTAGTTGCTCTCGGGCTGCACAAAATGGAGTCAGTCATGCCAAGTCCGCTGGAGGACAACAGTACCCCCTACCGAAGGTGAACGCTCAATAGAAGGCTACACAAATCAGGAAAAGGGAAGGAAAGACCGCCCCTCTCTATCTCCAAGCAACAGCGCTGCATGCCAACCCCCGGGGCCGATGACGGTGGCGGCAGGAAAGGGAAGCCCTAGAGGTGAAACTAAAGGAAAGTGACATGAAATAACTCTTATTGCAGACAGCGGCTGAGGTAAAAATGCAGCAGGCGATCCTTTTAGAGTGGGACCTGGCACCCCGGGTAGCTAAAGAGTGAGAAGGGTGGAGGAAACACCCCATTACTGAACAGGAATGTAAGCGGGTAATGTAATCGGGGCTCTGAGGACGGGGAGGGAGATCTTGATCCCATACCAGAACTGAAACCGCCCCCTTCCCTGCGGGATTGGGAGGTGACCCACAGAACCCCGAGAGGCAGCCCAAGCCCCTCTACCCTTTTATTAAGGAAGAGAATCCTCAGGGAAAGGTCACCACCCAGACTACAAGCTTCACAGCCACTGAGCTCAGGCAGCTCTCGAGAGAGTTTTCCCGGGACCCCAGGGAACCGGCGATAGGCTGGCTGGCCAGGGTATGGAAGGGAGCAGCCTCCCAGGTGTACATCAGCCCAAATGAAAGCAGCCGCCTAGATTTGGGCCCAGGGGTGGATATGACCCACACTCACACTCGAGGTCATACCCTCTGGACACTCACAGTACAGTGGGTTCGAACAGTCCCCCGGAGTGAACAGGGAACGGCTGGCACCCTCCGGTGGAATGACTCAGCTGCATTAAATCAGCGTCTTCTGGTGCTTGGAATTGAACAAATCCTGAATGATAGGGAGAAACCAAGGAATCTAGCCTTTTGGGAGGGTCCCTCCCCTCCCAAAAGGGCCTACTTCGTGCAGTAGTAATTGGTACACCCCCAGGTCCAGAGAGCGGGATGGCCAACCATTTGAGGGATAGAGCCACTGGAACACAAAGCTGGAGCATTTTGGCCGATGTGGTCAACAACGACTGGTCCCTATTCCAGTCCTCTGAGCTGTCGATTACCCGGCGTGTAGCAGCCATGAATGGGAAAGGCGTGGGGTTAAGATGATAAGGCCGATTCCGACGAATAATAAAGGGACACCCATCCACCCCCACAGCGGTTCGGTTCAGGAAGACTGGAAACAGGAGAACGGGTGGCCATATAACGGGAGTTGAGGGAGTGGAACTTTCCTAGGGATGGAGCTGGATGGGCTGCCCATCCATATCCTGAAACTGCTCGCTCCGGAAGGAAGACAATTGGCCCCACCCACCATGGAGCAGGGAAACTAAAAAGGGGATCCGGCGGGCCTGGCCAATGGACAGAGGCCGCGGGCCTCTCACAGCCCGGGTGTTCCCCATATATGACCGTCCTAGTAAATGATCGTCAGGAAGTCTCCTTCCCGGTAGTTGCCGGGACCCAGATATCTATGATTAGAAAGGATGATTGGCTAGGGGGCTAACCATCAATTATGGGAAATGTTGCTATAATTAGGGTCAGTGGGAAACGGGGGACCCTCCCCATCGCCCAAGTACCCAGGTACATGCAAGAAATTTGCAAGGTAAGGCATGGGGGTAGGAAATTTAAACAATTTGCCGTCAGGGTAGCGCTATCAGTTTGGAAGACCAAATGGGAACTCCTTTGAGAGAAGGTACCTCCTTCCAGCAAAGGGTTGCCTCCCTCTCAAGTGAATGGTTGTCCTCCTTAATCTAAGGCACCTCCCCCTAGAAACTAAAATGGCCATAATTGGAAGTGAATTCGCCATTGTTCTTCCAGCCTAGGAACAACTGTAGTCGTGGTGATTTAACCATTATTTCTGAAATTTTACTACCTTAAATTTTGCTAAATTGGTAAAAGAGGCAGAAGCAAATCAAACACAAAGTGTCATCTTGATATATTTGGAATGATAATTGAATCCGACTGGGCACACCTATGCAGCTAGTAGCGATGAGAGCTGCCCACTAACTCTGGTAGAGGCTTGGAGATCCTCCAAGACCTAGACTCTTCTCTCTTGCAGACACCATGCCTGAAAGAGGGGGAATGACGACACATCACTCTATGAAACTGCTTGGCCTGCTCATCATCTAACTTGTTAAATATTATTAGGAAAATGCTTTTATTTCAAACTTTATCAGTCGTATCTGGCTGTATGATGCTCCTGGGTACTTCTGTACCTCACAATTCTATGGTCAGGATTGCCTGACTTCCGGACAGGTCGAGCGAAGGAATCATCACTGAACTGTTTCCCAGGGAGTCTGTCTTCAGTTTTAGCCATGACGTGACAGGATTAGGGAAGGGAACTTGTTTCTATCGGACCACCTGCTTCAACATGACTGGTGCCCCTCGCCCCTTCATTCTGGTGGTTCTGGACAATTGGACACGATGATCTTTGGCAATGTACCATGCAGCTCACGAGGAGTCCACACCAACAGAGGAGTTTGGGACTGGTTCCATGGACTCTTTAAACTGGGGAGGAGCTTGCTATTCCATGAGTTGCTGCTACCTTTGCTTCTGACGGTGAGCTTAGTGGGAGGATGCTGGGTACTAAGTTGCTGTGGCTTGGCCCTATCTACACAGGTGCGATGAACTCTACAGCCACTCCCAGCTCCGGCCTCTGTGTGCTATCTTAAGACCTTTGTAGTCCCCCAGTCACCCTTCTTACCTTTGGTCCGCACATCTTGAGGGTTCCGTCTCCCGTCACCCTTGGCCAGGGGATGGGCCCTATCCTCTGCCCCAGTCTCATGGATCCACTTTCCCAGCTTCCGTGGCCAGCCGCGGAAGGACACTGGTCCTTGTAGTCAGGGGAAGGACGATGATGGACGGCACGTCACCCCACCACCACACGCCCTGGAAGGGACGCAGGGAAGTTTAAGGTCAAGTGAGTACGTGCGGCTAGGGCCAAGGGGTTGGTAGGTATGTGACCCTGGGCACCGGCCATCCAAACGTCAGAATGCTACCTCTGACGTACGTTTTCTGGCCAGAGGGGCGTGGCGGAAAGATAGGTGTCCCTCACCTCCATGCCGACCAAATTACGTATGGGGGATGAAAGGGGCGAAGATTGAGCGAGCGGAGGACGGAGGCCGGGACGGCCCAAGCCTCAGGTAATAAATACCCATCGCCTCAGACCTTCTGGGCAGATGACCGAGACATGTCGCTGCATTAGCTGCAGCAGAGACTCAATGTATCTTTCTCTGCCCAAAACTGTAGACACCAGCTCGGCAACCAGGACCAACCCACTGAGGAAAGGGCCGCGGGACGGGGGAATGTCTCCCCGAACATTCGTGAGTGGGAGCCAGGTACCCCGCTGCGGAAGGGTAACATAAATGGATTCCTCCTGTGTAGGGAGAGTACACTGTGAGAACTAGACGCCTCACCACGCATGCGGGCAATGCATGAGTGAATTCCTCCCAAGTGGAGCAGACGTGGGCGAGAGCTAGCCGCCCCACCACGTGCGGGGAAAGTAAGTGGATTATTCCCGTGTGGGAAAGCACGTGGCGAGAGTTAGCCCCCTCACCCAAGTGCGACTAACGTATGAGGGTTTCCTCCCGTTAGGGAAGCTTTAATATTACTAATAAATCACATTCTTCCCGAAAGGGAAGTCCAATTCATTGCGCCTAAACAATTAATTAATTCAATTCACCTCGCAGAATAAATTTCATATAAAACTCAGGCTTTCTGTTCTCGGCATCTCTCTCTCTTACTCGCCCCACAGATTCCCGAATGAACCCAACCCCAGGTGACGGGTGACAGCGACCCATGACCACTTTGCCTGTAGATAAAACCTTGGCTGTGTTTTATACCTTGGTAACCTCCCTGCTGAACCTCCTAATCTACACTCTGAGAAATGCAGAGGTGAAAAAATGCCATGAGGAAACTATGGAGAAGAAAAGTGTGAAGCCAGAAGACTAATGGTCCAAAATGAAACTGAAACGAGAGAAGCAGCTGGCTTTATAAGGGAAAATCGATCAGGAGAAATATGGCCATTGGTGTTCGTGATCAGAAACTTTAATTGTGCATTCCCTTTCGTTATTTAGAAACCTCTCCAGATTTTAGGTGCCTCTTTTCCATCTCCTTCCAGAAGTGTGTAGTGTGTGTTTTTAGCTTTCTACAGGGAATAATAATAATAATTCTGATATTTTTTAAGTTCTTACTGTGTGCTGGGGTGGATGCAAGCAAATTGGGTTGAACGCACACTCTGTCCCACGTGGGGCCCACAGTCGTAATCACCATTTTACAATTGAGGAAACTGAGGCACAGAAAATGAAGTGGCTTTCCGAAGGTCACACATCCAATGAGTGGAAGAGCCGGGATTAGAACCCACTACCTTCTGACTCCCAGGCTCGTGCTCGATCCACGATGCCATGCTGCTTCTCAACCCACCTGCTGCTAGAGTCTGGGATCTGGTTTCTGGATGAACACTACTATGTACCCTAATTGCCCCCCCAAACAAACGAAAACCCTACCCAAAGTCCCGCAAACAGTAGCAATATTCATAGTGTCTTTGTCCTAGCGTTCAATTGGACCATTTATATCTGGCTATAATCAGTGGAGGGTATCTTTGCCCAGAAGGATAATATAATAAAAATGCCAGAGATGGTGCACAGGGAGGATGTTCATGCCTTTTGTATGGTATTTGTTAAGCATTTACTATGTGCCACGCACTGTTCCAAGCACTGGGTAGATACAAGGTAATCTTGTTGTCTCACATGGAGCTGACAGTCTGAATCCCCATTTTACAGATGAGGTAACTGAGGCACGGAGAAGTTAAGTGACTTACCCAAGGTCACACAGCAGGCATGTGGTGGAGACGGCATTAGAACCCACATCTTCTGACTCCCAAGCCCGTGCTCTTTCCACTAAGCCACCTTACTTCAGGATAATTTCAATTGGAGTCTTCTGCTGTTCACCAAGTCCAGGTGGGACTTGCAGAGGGTGCCATGGATTGGAGAGGTCTAAAAAAGAGCAGTTCAGGCTGTTAGCATATTGAGGGTCAATCATGCTATTTGTAAAATTGCACCCAGTTTCCCAGAAGGACACCTGCTGAGAGCATTGTTGAAGTCTTCAGTTTCTCTGCATATTCTCTCCCACTGAAGGAAGCTTTGAAATGACAAATCAAAGTACTCTAACTGCAAAGAGAGGAAAAACATACAAACAAGAATGATAAAAAATTGGGGTGAACTCATCAGTGTTCAACTCCTACCTGACTCTCACCACTTAAACTCAGTACCAAGCTCCCAACTGAATGCCCCTCTTAGACTTTTCTGATGCTCCTGGAACTCTAACCAGGCCTATTTTCTCTCAAAGGAAGATCTTCTGGCTCTATGTCCTACCTACTATCTCACAATAGGGGTTAATGAATGGGGAGAGGGAGTGGGCCAAAGTGTGGATAGATCAGAAACTGAGGGGCATCAGTTGATACAAAGGTTTATTGAGCACTTACTAGGTGTGAAGTACTGTATTAAGCGATGGAGAAAGTATAATACAAGAGTTGGTAGATGTGATGCCTGCTCACAAGGAGCTTATACCTACAGAAGCAAGGCCTGCTGGTGGTAGACCAGACTATCCCCTTTTTAGCAATCAATCAATGATATTTATTGTTTACTGTGTGCAGAAAGCTGGACTAAGTAATTCGGTGAGAATAAGGGAGAGAAGCAGCATGGCCTAGTGGAAACACCGCGGGTCTGGGAGTCGGAGGACCTGATTTCTAATCCCATCTCGGCCACTTGCCTGCTGTGAGACCTTGGGCAAGTCACTTAAATTCTTGTGCTTCAGTTACCTCACTGCCTGTTCTCCCTCCTACTTGGACTGTGAGGCCCATGTAGGACCTGGTCAGTGCCTAGTAAAGTGCCTTGGCACACAGTAAGCACTTAAAAAATACCAGAATTGTTATTATCTGGTATCTACACTAGTATTTAGCACAGTGCTTGATGCAAACTAAGCACTTAACAGTTGCCACCATTATAATTATTATTACAACAGAGTTGGTAGACACATTCCTTGCCCACAAGTAACTTACATACCTCAATGATGTCTGAGGAAGGCTCATCTGAATGGCAATTGACTAAACGAGGGACACTATTTTCATGGACAAAGTGTGCAAGAGAAAGTCTCTCTTAATATTACACTCATGGATGCAGCCTCATCAGTGGTAGGACAATCGTGGACTGTAAGGCCAAGGAAAGACATGGAAAGGTGACATCAGCTTAGAAAAAGGAAGAGTATGGGAAGTATTCCCTCTGTTTCACCCAAACGATCTTGTCTGGGTTCGGCAGTTAAATTCCATGTAATAGTCTAAATGCTTACATGGATTGGTCTTCTGAGCTCCTAAATCTGCTTATTGTGACTGCGGCATTGCAAAATGTTTTCCTGGATTGGATTTACTGTCTCAAAGCATCAAACTCGTCTCATCTCTGTGTCTCCACGTTCTTACCCTATGCATAAGTCGATAAAACATTTATGAGGCTGGCACCCACTCACAATCCCTCTTCATCCCTTCCTAATAGAGAAAAAAGCTTGGTCAGCCAATCAATCAGTTGCAGTTTTTGAGCGCTTACTGTGTAAGAGCACTCAACTAAACACTTGGGAAAGTACAGATGGGAACAGTGCTTGGCACATAGTAAGCACTTAACGAATATCATCATCATTATTATATAATGAACACGTTCCTTGCACACAGCGAGCTTACAGCCTAGAGGGACTGGTCCCCATGTTATCGTTTAAGGTGCTGAATAAATATTCTTGAATAATCAACTCCTTTCTCAGCTGGACTCAGTCCTTACTCGTAACTAGAAGTGGCATCCTGTGATAATATGGTAACAGGAAGCGGTGTGGTATAGTAGAAAGAGCACAAGTCGGGGAGACACAGGACCTGGGTTTTAATTCAGGCTCGCCACTTGTCTGCTGGGTGACTTTGGGAATGTCACTTCACTTCTCTGCACCTCAGGTAACTCAGTTGTAAAATGGGGATTCAATACCTGTTCTCCCTCCCACTTAGATGGTGGCCTGTGGGAAGAGTGCCCTATCTGTGAATTCATCCCTTCCCTCTGCCTGAGCAACCCACAGCAAGAACACAAAACTGCTACATTACAAGGTTACAGAACGGGAACTGTCCCAGTCAGAGAGACATCCCGGGAATACTGGGCGGGCTAACTGGTACGAGGAGTCTTCGTATATAAGAGGGCTTGCTGCTATTTTTACTTGTTATGTGTTTAGACCGAGCCCTGCAGAGCCTGCCCTGCTGATTAGGACTCGGAACTCTTTCTTCGTTTGCTTGCTGTGCTATAGCTATGTGAGTACACCCAACAAAGAGGCAGAACTGATCACTCTGGCTCGATGTCTGGTCTTTGGCTTGCGAGAACCTGGAGTCGAAAGAGCGTTTTACGGGACTCCTACAAACGGCAAATCAGACCACTGAAGAAGCAGTCGAGAAGGGGGTCATCTTGGAGTGCAGGCTAGCAAAGCTGAAGGGGTGACTGATGGGCCGCCCCAGGGTACGGGCAGTTATAAATGGGCACCAACTGGGATCAGGACGCCTGGCACACAGACGAAGAATGGGCTGATGAGGAGATGATAGACATCATGGAAGAAGAAGACACTGAGGGACGGGTACGGCCCCTTATCACTCAGGAAACTAAAACTACCCTGAGCCCTGAAGGGATAGGGGACCCCGAATTCAGAGACCACATCACTGTACGGGATTATACCCCGGCGGAATTGATGGAGGTCCACAAGCAATACAGACAGCAGCCTCGAGAAACGCTGCTGTCCTGGATGGCCCGATGCTGGGACCAGGGAGGTGACGGGATTATGTTAAGAGCACAGGAATAATAATAATAGTAATAATAGTATTTGTTAAGCACTTACTATGTGAGAAGCACTGTTCTCAGCACTGGGGGGAATACAAGGTGATTAGGTTGTCCCACGTGGGGCTGACAGTCGTAATACCCATTTTACAGATGAGGTAACTGAGGCGCAGAGAAATTAAGTGACTTGCCCAAAGTCAAACATTAGACAAGCGGCAGAGCCGGGATTAGAACCCAAGACATCTGACTCCCAAGCAACCCATGACCTCTGACTCCCAAGCCCGTACTCTTTCCACTGAGCCATGACGAAGTAGCTAAGCTAGCTGGAGTAGAAGCTACCCCCCCACGTAAGGCAGCAGTTGAAGGTGGGTCAGGCCAACAAGGGTAACCATTCCCTGATGGACTGGGTAGTGGCCGACCCCTGGGCCACTCCGGAAGAGCTACCCGCTGAACCAGAAGATTGGGTGGATATAGAAGGGGCATGCATGTTATTGAGAAGGTTGGGATGAGACAGCAAATATATGCCGCGGGAGATTATAACCCCAATGCAGGACCCTTGAATTCCGGAATGCTCAGTAAACTCTGCCAGTCGGCGCCCCCGAAAACATGCAGGGAATGTGCTGCCCCTAGTTGAGGAAAAGATGAGCAAGCCTGTCATAGATCTTATACAGGATTTGGGGCATCTGAAGGGGCTGATTCCAAAGACTAGCAGGATTCCAGTGTTGGCCCCGACAAAATCCGTCACTCCAGAAGGTGCAATACAGAAGGGACCCCGATGCCAAATGTGGAGGGATTTAATAGCGGCCGGGACCAAACGAGAAAAGATAGATAAGCAGACAAACACCGTGCTGTTCGCCCTGTGGGAAGAATTACCTAAGGATCAGAGGCATACCACAGGGGAAGCAAAACCACAGCTGGAGCACCCAAAACTGTCAACGGACGCAAAAAAGGAGGCCCATTCACTCAGTCCCGGGTGGTGTCTTCTGCACCGCTGTACCCTGACCTGAACGAATGGAGAGACCAGCCATAGGGAAGAGGCCAAGGCCCCTCCCTTCAGGTCAGGTCAATCAGAGGGGATAGGAGGCCATACATTACTCTGACCGTTTATTGGAGTCCTTTGAATATTCAGTCCACCCTCGCTTTTGTGGACAACTGTGCAGAAGTCATCCTTATACATGGGGACCCTAGAAAATTCACGAGCTCCCGGATGTGGACAGAGGGTTTGGGGGGCTATGTCTCCTCCGTGAGAACCACCCTCCGATTGGGTGTGGGCCAGATGGGCCCCGCCGCCTAACAGGTACTCATCAAGGCAGTACCCGAACGTGTATTGGTGGTGGTGATATTTGAGGACCCGGGACCCCTCCCTCAATCCCCTCAGTACCAATTTGCGAGAACTGGCCTGTGGAGAATGGGGAGGGGACGCTGCCAACTGGCACATGGTACGCTGAGGGGTCAGCCAAAGGGAACTCAAGTGCGGTTACCATCCTCTGGGAAGAAGGGGTCCGTCATTCCTGCCAATGGCCTGAACTCAGGGCGGTATGGATGCTTCTATCCATGCACCCTGATGTAGATGCCCAGGCAAACGACTCGTGGGCTCTATACAGCAGCCTAGCCCCATGGTTGGGGGCTGCGGGAAGCCAAGGCATGGATGGTAGCACGGGGCGAGGAATGAGAAAAGAGATGTAGCATGGCATCGTCCAAATATTAAGAGCCCGGGGGGCCCCCCTCATCATGTTCCGTGTGCCAGCTCACCGGGGGACCTCCGGGAATGTGGAGGCAGACGTGCTCATGCAATTGCGGGAGGCACGGCCCACCAACGCCATCCAGGGGGTACCTGAGGCACTAGCTCATAGCGGGGTGGGGGCCACGTATCGAGCCTGCTGGGGACCAGGGTGGGAAGGAACCCGCAGGGAGGTACGCAAATTCTTGCAAGATTGTAAGCATTGTACAGCAAATAATTTGTGACCATATGGCCAACATAGGGCCCCTGCTTCTAAACCAGGGAAAGAGATACTCACTCACCGCAGAGGATTCTATTACGGGAGTGGCGTTTGCCTACCCGGTGGCAGTAGCCATGCAGGTTGCTACTATACAAGAGCTTCATGTGAAGGGGACTGGATATGGCTTGCGGGCCTACATAGATTCTGATCAGGGGACCCACTTTACGGAGCATGAGGTCAAGAAGTGGGCCATGCAACATGGCATTCTGTGGCTCGTACCCGACTGGAAGGTGACACCACCACTCCAGCACCACTGACTGGCAGAACCGACGTGTGTTGGGATGCTGCCCCCAAAGGACGATGGTTGCCTGCCACTGTAATCGCAACTGGAGAATACAATGGAATGTGGGAGACTGTGATGGTACTTATAACCACTGTACAGGTGCCCTACCACATGATAGATACTTCTCATGATTGGAGTGTGAACGACACGATGTCAAAGACAAATGTCACCATTGTCACCATGGAGGGCACCATGTCGTGGCAGATCACCAATGACACGGTCATGAAAACGGCCTGGCTGTACTTCAACCCGATAACCGAGAAACTGGTCGGATATGAGGATCAGGGAGCATTAGCGGCACCCATCACGCCGCCTTGGAGATGTCCCTCCCGGAACACCCCTTCATGGCACAATAATAATAATAATAATGATAATAATAGCATTTATTAAGTGCTTTCTATATGCCAAACACTGTTCTAAGCGCTGGGGAGGTTACAAGGTGATCGGGTTGTCCCACCGGGGGCTCACAGTCTTAATCCCCATTTTACAGATGAGGTAACTGAGGCCCAGAGAAGTTAAGTTACTTCCCCAAAGTCACACAGTTGACAAGTGATGGAGCTGGGATTTGAACCCATGACCTCTGACTCCAAAGCCAGTGCTCTTTCCACTGAGCCATGCTGGTATGGGTATTGGTTGAATGCCCCCACCCCGGGCTGGGAAAATGCCAAAGATGGTTTCTGGAACTCGGGCACGCCCCACTTCGTTGTTAAAGTAATACCGGACAATATGGACAATTGATACCCAGGTACCAGGACTACATACCTATGGGAAGACACCCTGGAAGGGGCTTGCCTGTTCACCCACACTCGATGGACTACCGAGACAATTTCCTAGTCGTTGAAACCGTGGTGGGTAGATACCCATCACCCAAACCTCTCCTCTGCCCTGGCCCAGCTCTGCCAACAATGGAACTGGTGGGCTGGGAACCGGTTGCCGGCAAGGGCAACCGCACGGCGAAAGAGAGACATCACTGTACGGGTAGGCAGCGCATTGGGGGTATGGAACCAAGCGGACATACAAGACCCATGGGATTCCCTTGACCAAAACCTACAAACTGAAAGCCAGATCCAGCAGCTAATTATCAGTGGAATTTTGCAGGACGCCGGGGAAAGAATGGTACTGTAAGCTGGAACTCTGAAAACGTGGGTGGGGGTCCTCACAGGGGAGCTGGCCCGCTGGGCCTGAAACATCACCTGGTGGGATGCCGGCATCCAGACTCAGTTAGCACTGCTACTTTATGTCACCACCCAAATGGAAAAAGTAAGCCGAGCACAGTGGCCCCTCAGCCTGGCTCTTCTGTATCTAGCCTTTGTTTTATGGTCGGCCATTCAGGTACTATTCGGCAGGTGTACCACCCATTACTGTAAACTGAGGGTATGCCACCCGACATTTAAGACCTTTTAAAGAGGATAAATACCACAAGAGTCAAAAGGTATTGAGTAAAAGAGCATTGCCACTACAGTAAACTGAAAGAAACCAAAATATTAATGGTTTCTCGAAAGGGAAGACCAGTACAACAATATCCATGTAATAATGTGGAGCAGAAGGGTATCAGGAGCAAAGAACCTAAATCAATCAATGGTATTTTCTGAGCACTTACTATGTGCAGAGCACTGTATTAAGCACTTGGGAGAGTACAATGCAAAAGAACCTGAAGTTCAGACAGTGACTAAGCTCAAATGAAAACAGAGGTCCTCTTATTTACAATTGGTCAAAACCCAGTAATAATAATTGTCTGAAACCGTAACATCACTCCACAATTACAACTGTTAAATTTTCAGTTATAGGTACATGATATATTCTAGCAGCCTGGCGTAGTGGATAGAACAACGGCCCAGGAGTCAGAAGGTCATGGGTTCTCATCCCAGCCCCTCCACATGTTTGTTGTGGGTCCTTGGGCCACTCAATTAACTTATCTGTGCCTCAGTTACCTCATCTGTATAATGGGGATTGAGATTGCGAGTCCTATTTGGGACAGGGACTGCGTCCAACCTGGTTTGCTTGTATCTACCCCAGCGCTTAATACAGTGCCTGGAACATAGTAAGTGCTTAACAAATTCCATTACCATTATTATCATTATTATTATTATTTGTGAAATGTATAAAAAATATCAACAATGATTGTGGATTAGGAAATAGTGATACCTTGGTTAAAAGTGAAAATAGATCTCTTTTAATATAAGGGAAATGCATGCTTTAGTTATTCAAATTCCAATTATCTAAATGAAAAATGCTGATTAGGATAATGGAGAGTGTAGAAGTTAGAATAAAGACTATTTTAGTAAGCCATCATCATTCCTGTAGCACTGTATTCAAAAAAAATGAATTGGATTTAAATTTCCTATGTATCACTACCTGTCTAGGATAATTTCTGGGTATAGATTTAGCAGAAAAAGGGTCAAAATAATGAAAAAGGCTATTTGTCAAAGCTAAACATTTAGGAGAGAGCTCCATTTGGCCTTAGGTAATTAACACCATGTTTGGCAATAGGACCAATCACCACCGGAGTTTTCTTTCTGGAAGCAAGTCATAGCTACATTTCCAATTAATTTGGAGGTGAAGTGGATGAAGAAGGGGACATTTAGTAGAGATAGGATGTGAAGAAAACAAAGCAAGAAGCTCAAGGATATGCTGCAGAATGGATGAAGACATTTGGAATTTATATCTACTTGTCTTTTGGGTTTAAGGATGTCACTATTGAGATTTTTATTGGGGTACATAAGTCATTCCACACTGTGGGCATATAAAGATGCTCCCTTCCCCCTTTTTGGATATTTGATAAGTGCTTACTATGAGTCAGGCACTGTTCTAAGCACTGGGGTAGATACAAGATGGTCAGGTTGGACACAGTCCGTGTTCTACATGGGGCCCACAGCTTTAATCCTCATTTTACAGGAGAGGTAACTGAGGCACAGAGGAGTCAGGTATCTTGCCCAAGGTCACGCAGCAGACAAGTATCAGAGCTCGGATTAGAAAACAGTTCTTTTGACTCCCTGGCCCTTTGCTACACTATTGCATTTGTCATCCCCTGTTTTAAACAGTGAATCAATGCCGTGTATGGAGCACTTACTATGTGCAAAGCACTGAATTAAACACTTACATAATAATAGCAATTGTGGCATTTGTTAAGCATTTACTATTTGCCAAACACTGATCTAAGCACTGGCATAGAAACAAGGTAATCAGGTTGCCCCACGTGGGGCTCACAGTCTTAATCCCCATTTTACAGGAGAGGTAACAGGCACAGAGAAGTTAAGTGGCTTGCCCAAGATCACACAGCAGACAAGTGGCATAGCCAGGATTAGAACACACATCCTCTGACTCCCAAATCCATTCTCTTTCCACTAAGCCACGCTGCTGGGAAAGTACAACATAATAGCGTTCATAGAAATGATGTTGGAACACAAGGACTTTATTTATAACTGCTGAATGCCAGGCTGATCTGTCAGCTTCTGCTGTCTCCCCGATGATAGACACTATGCCACATCATTTGGGGTTTTGTGTCACTTGATTTTGAAAGCATTTCTGCTTCTGATCAATTGATTAATTGATTCTATTGCTCACCCTGCTTACGGTTACCCTATTTCAGCTCACCCAAGAGCAGCTGTTTGGGTTTCTTGGGTCATCCATTTTCCTTCAACGCCCCACCCAGTGAAACAAACAAAGGGACCAGAGTCGCTTTGGCCAATCAATCACTCAGTGGTGTTTATTGAGCGTTTACATGAGGAGCAATGTAGTAAGTGCTTGGGAGAGTGTGATACTTTGATGCCGATGGATTGCCAGTTTTCCAAGGCCACGTTATTTGTGACCCTCTCTAGTCCTTGGATACTAAGTATTGTTCATAGGCAGGGTTTTTGGAATTTCTCTAGAAGTCAGATGTGGCATCTGTTCGTTATGGTATTTGTTAAGCACGTACTATGTGTCTAATGCTGTTCTAAGCACTGGGGTAGATAGACATTTATCAGACTAGACACAGTCTCTGTCCCACATGGGATTCACAGCCAAAGTACTTGGGAGAACAGTCACTGAATACCTATTTATAGTTGAGGGAACTGACGCACAGAAAAGTTAAGTGCTATGACCAAGGTCACACAACAGACTAGGGGCAGGGGTGGGATTAGAGCCCAGATCCTCTGACGCTCAGCCTCATGGTTTTTCCAGTGGACCCTGCGGTTTCTCTCTTTTGCACAATATAATTGCTCCATTATAATTGCTCCACCTGTCTTCAGATTCATTTGGATCTGGATGTCATGTAGGCTCCCACTCTCTAAAAGGAAGCCTTAATGGTCTTGATTCTGTTTTCTACTTCTTTTTCTATTTTTGCATCATTTAAGGATGTGAAGAATTGAGGGTCAGTATTTAGGTCGTTGTCACTGTTGGAGATTCCTTTTTGGGTATAGGGTGGTAAATAACCTTAATTTTCAAATTAATAGCTAGTTCACAGCAATTTGCTGACAATTGTTTCCCTGGAGAAGTGGTCCCTAGAAAGAGCTGAAGCCTGAAAATCAGAGGACCTGAGTTACAATCTTGGCTCTGCCATATGTCTGCTGTGTGACGTTAGGTAAGTCACTTAACTTCTCTATGCCTCAGTGACCTCATCTACAAATGTAATGTCTGTCTCCCCTTAAGGACTGTAAGGTCCTCATGGGCGGGGATCATGTATACCCATTCTGCTGTACTGTCATTTTCTATGTTCTTCATTCAGTGTTCTGCACACAGTAAGCATTCAGTAAATACTATTGATTGATCTCAGAACCTTTTTCGACCCATTATTCTGTACAGCTATAGGTAGAGAAGCAGAGTGTTCCAGTTGAAAGAGCACGGGCTTTGGAGTCAGAGGTCATGGGTTCAAATCCAGGCCCTGCCAATTGTCAGCTGTGTGACTTTGGGAAAGTCACTTAACTTCTCTGGGCCTCAGTTCCCTCATCTGTAAAATGAGGATTAGAATTGTGAGTCCCACGTGGGACAACCTGATCACCTTGTATCTCTCCAGGGCTTAGAACAGTGCTTTGCACATAGTAAGTGCTTAACAAATACCACATTATTATTGTTATTAAAGCACCCTCTCAGGATCGCATGTGGAGAATTTCCAGTACTCTACCAATCTCGGCTATGGGAGGGAGAGTCAAACAGAGGCCTACCCATTCCATTCCTAGCTTGGGCAATGGCTAGGAGTGGAAGACAATCTGCTACATATCAAAACTCACCTGAGTTGGGAAGCAGCAGCACGGACGAGAGTTGAGAGTGGAGAATCATTTACTGAGAGGAAGATGCAATGATAGACCACTTCTGTATTTTTACGAAGAAAGCTCTATGGATATGTTACCAGAACGATTGCAGATAGAGGTGGGGCAATCTGGGAGAGAGGTGTCAATGGAGATTCTGTGGGTTGGAGACAACTCAACATCCATAAGACAATAGGGTAAAACCACCCCCAAATTAAAAAGAATCTCTCATTGAATTACAATGTATGCTACCAGTGCGCAGTGAAGGCATGGCTTCTTTACATTTTCCAATCCCAAACACTTAGTAAAATGAACTGCGTTTAGTGGAGTGCACTCGGTGTTCAATGAATACTTTGTCAGAGTAGTTCTCGCAGTGTCCATTATTATTGTTATTAAGTGCTTACTACAAGTCAGCTATTGTAGTAAGTGCTGGGGTAGAAACAAGCTAATCAGCTAGGATATGGTCCCTGTATCACATGGAGTTCACAGCCTAAGTAGGAGGGAGAAGAGATATTTCACCCCCAATTTATACATGAGGCAACAAAGACTTTAAGTGATTTGCTCAAGGTCACACAACAAGCCGCTGGCAGAGCCGGGATTAGAATCCATTTCCTCTGACTTCCAGGCCTATGCTCTTTCCATTAGACCAGGCTCCTCCTCATCATTTAATGACACACCTTCCCTTTATTCTCTATGCTTGCATTAGGAAAGGCTATAAATGAGCTACAAGTAATCAGAGGATGGTGGTAAAACAGCATCCAAAACTAGAAGGTATCCAAATGATCCAAGAAATGATGTTCATTTGGCCTCTGACCTAAAATCTATCAAAATAATCGACCAAATTTCCCTTGATCAGTACAGTGTGTGTTCTCCAAAAAAGCGGGTTAAGAACATTCTGCAGCTGATTTTCTCATTTATATTAATGACACTTTTCCTAAGTTGCCACTTGTTCAAGGGCAAAAGTCACTGTTTTGCTCAGTGACTTTCTAATGGCTTTTATCATTTCTGCATTTCTCAACGTGTAGATGAAGGGATTTAACGTGGGGGGTATCATAATATAAAATACTGCAACAGCATTGTTAATGGATGAGGTAGTTGTGTGCTGCATATATTCAAAGATGCATGGAATAAAGAAGAAGATGACAACAGTGAAGTGGGAGGCACAGGTGGAGAGAGCTTTGAGTCTACCTACGGCATTGTGGGTCTTCAGGGAGTGCAAGATGAAAGCATAGAAAATCATCAACAGGATAAAGATCAACATGCAAATGCCACTACTGTTAGCAGCACACTACCAGCACACTCAAGGTGTGAGTATCGGAGCAGACCAGTTTCAGCAAGGGGTATTAATCGCACATAAAGTGGTAGATGACATTGGGGCCACAGAATGGTAAATGTGCCATGAAGAGATTTTGAATTGTGGCATGAAAGAAGCCTCCGGTCCAGGCCAAGGCCACCAGTGAGCTACAGAGATATCTGCTAATGATGGTCGTGTAGTGCAACGGCTTATATATCGCCACATAACGGTCGTAGGCCATCACCGTGAGGAGAATGATTTCAGGCCCAGCGAAAATATGCTCTCCAAAGACCTGGGTCATACAGACTTTGAAGTAGATGATTTTCTTCTCAGAGAGGGAGTCAGTGATCAGTTTAGGTGTGTTGACTGAGGAATAGCAGTCATCAATGAACGACAAGTGAGCCAGAAAGAAATACATGGAGGAGTCCAGAGTCTGACTGGAAGCTACGGTTACCACAATGATCAGGTTTCCAACCACGGTGACTATGTAGATGATTGTAAACAAAACAGAAATAATTTTCTGCATACTTGGGTCCTGTCTGAGTCCAAGTAGAATGAATTCTGTCACATCGTTTTCATTCTCCATCAACTCCAGATAGGCACTCAGTCCACAAGTGAGAGCTGCAGATTTGGTAAAGAGAACGATGATCCTTGTTAGGTTTGTCTTGAGATGATTAAACGATGCTTCATAAAGGAGCTCAAAACATTTTCATTCATTCATTCATTCATTCAATAGAATTTGTTGAGCGTTTACTGTGTGCAGAGCACTGTACCAAGCGCTTGGAAAGTACAATTCAGCAATGAAGAGAGACAATCCCTGCCCACATAAGGCTTACAGTCCAAAACGGAGGAGACAGAGGTCAAAACAAGCAAACAGGCATCACTATAAATAAATAGAATTATAGAGATATACACATCAAAAGAAGTAAACAGGCATCAATATAAATAAATAGAATTATAAATGTACATATATACATATGTAGATAAGTGCTAAATCATGGGATTTAGAGTGGGAGCCCATCCATTTTTATCCTGCCTTGATTCTCTGAATCAGGGCGCTAGGGAAGGGACTCCTGCGTCTCTTTCCTACCAGAAACGTGCAATTTGGAGCTGAATGCTGTTGAAAAATAACCCACTCCAGCTTCAAGCCTTGCTGTTCCTGCTAGGACTTGCTGATATCCTTCAACAACTGGACGGGGCAGCTAGGAAGCATCCAAAATCAGGGTCTTCCTGGGCGAATTGTGAAATACAGTAAACGGGACAGCATACAGTAGCCTTCACATCAGCGTCCTTTCCATAGATAACAAACTTCCCAATTGTCTGTTCTCTTACCTGCCAGTTGATTAATGCATTTATGGCTCCAGAAATGGACTCAGGACTAATATTTCCCAGATCTCTAAAATGACTCATAAAGATTTAGCTTGAGTTGCAAATCTAACACCAACCAGATAGGAAACCTGCATGACTTAATAATAAATGATAATAATGACAATAATAATAGTTATGTGCCACACACGGTGCTAAGCCCTGGCATAGATACTGGATAATTAGACGGGATACAGTCTCTATTCCAGATGGTTCTCACAGTCTAAGGTGAAGGGAGAACAACAGACATGAGAAGCAATGTGACCTATTGGGTAGAACATGGGCTTTGGAGTTAGAAGGACCTAGGTTCTAATCCCAGTTCTGCCACTTGTCTCCTGAGTGACCTTGGGTAAGTCACTGCACTGCTCTGTGCCTCAGTTACCTCATCTGTAAAATGGAGATTAAGACTGTGAGGCTCGGATAGGACAAGAACTGTGTCCAACCGGATTAGCTTGCAAATACTCCAGCACTCAGTACAGTGCCTGGCACAGAGTAAGCATTCAGTAAATAACATAAAAACATAGCAAACTCAGAATTAGAACACAGATCTCCTGACTCCCAGCCTCTTTCCATTAAGTCACATTGCTTCTCATTGCTCTTCTCCTAGGGGTTCACTAAATCCCCCAACCCCAGGATGTGGGGAGAACCATTGCAACATGAAGGTTCTAGGTTCAAAACAACTGAAAGGAAATGCTTCTTTATGCTGCAATTGGTGAGTACCTGTTGAGCAAAGGAAGTTGTGCAGGCATAGGGTGTTGGGAGCTTTTGGAAGGATTTGAACTAATTTGTGGACAAGTCATTCAAACTTGGTTGCACTAGAGGGAAAGTTATGGTTATATGGGGAAAAGAAATGAATGTTACAAAGTTCCTAAGTATTAGGATCATATGAGGTAACTGAGGCATAGAGAAGCTAAGTGGCTTGTCCAAAGTCATACAGCAGACAAGTGGTGGAGTCTTCTGACTACCAGGCCCATGTTCTAGCCACTACACCGTGACAGCAGTGAGCAGAGAGAAAGGGTTGGTGAACCTGGGATTTCTAAGGAAGTTAGAGGAAACCTCCAAAAACCTCACACAGCCACTGAAAGCACACACAAACAGGGAAGCAAAGGGAGAGAGAGTCATAAATGGAGTCACAGAAGGATTCATAAAGGCAAAAACAGAATCTCATACGGGCAGAGACGGTGTCCGAGCCAAAGAGTCATAAAGTACCAGAATTCAAAGACACGGAGAGAAGTTCAAAAAGAACAGAGAAAACAATATAAATACAATACATTTTACAAAGCTTTTGAAGTTTTGAAGACCAGTAAAGCTAAAAGCCCAGGAAAAGTTTTTATATTATCAATAATCTAGCTTTAGCCTCAGGTTCATAAATTCACTTTCTAAGGCTGGTCGATTTCACCGGCATGAGGAAAAAACATTAGACAAGAAATTCTTAAAATTTTCCCTAGCCGGAGTCGGTCCAGTTACTGGTATTCTATGCCAGACTCTTTCATTCAATCAATCAATCAATCAATCAATCGTATTGAGCCTCACTCATAGTAAACACTTCATTCATTCATTCATTTCAATCATATTTATTGACCGCTTACTGTGTGTAGAGCACTGTACTAAGCGCTTGGGAAGTGGAAGTACAATTTGACAACATATAGAGCCAGTCCCTACCAAACTGTGGGCTCAAAGTCAAGAAGGAGGAGACAGAGAAAAAAAATCAAACATATTAAGAAAATAAAATAAATAGAATAGATTTGTACAAGTAAAATAAATAAATAGAGTAATAAATATGTACAAACATATATACATATATACAGGTGCTGTCGGGAAGGGAAGGAGGTAAGACGGTGGGGATGGAGAGGGAGACGAGAGGGAGAGGAAGGAGGGGGCTCAGTCTGGGAAGGCCTCCTGGAGGAGGTGAGCTCTCAGTAGGGCCTTGAAGGGAGGAAGAGAGCTAGCTTGACGGATGTTGAGAGGGAGGGCATTCCAGGCCAGGGGGATGACGTGGGCCGGGGGTCGAGGGCGGGACAGGCGAGAACGAGGCACGGTGAGGAGATTAGTGGCAGAGGAGCGGAGGGTGCGGGCTGGGCTCTCAGCTAGCATGTTTCATAAAGCTAGGTTATGAGTCATCTCTGCATCTACGCCCATTCTCTCTTGGTGCTTACCCACCTTCATAATTTCAGCTACCACCTCTTTATGGAAAACTCCACAGAGCACATACGTATGTATCTGTAATCATATATTTATTTATATATAATTATTCATATTAATGTCCGTCTCCCCCTCTAAACTGTAAGCTCATTGGGGGCAGGGAATATTTCTCTTTTTATATTGTACTCTCCCAAGTGATTAGTACTGTGCTTTGCACACAGTAAGTACTCAATAAATACAAGTGAATGAATGAATGAACATTGGAATTGATTTCTCATGTTTTTCTCTCTGCCTGGAACTCCCTCCCTCTGCAAATCCTACAGAAGACCTTCACCCACACTTCCTCAAACTCCCCAATTTCAAAGTGTTACTGAAATCATATATCCAAAGCAGAGATCTACTCAGATGAGTTATTTCTTCTGCTCAGGCTATATTTCCTTCAATTGCCTACTCAGCACTTCTGTGTCATCTGAGTAACTACAAACTCAAGCTTCCATAACACTATGTCTATATCTTATATAATCAATTCTTCAAGCATTAATTCTTGTATACATCCCCTTTTGCTCTTTCCTCCTCTCTCTATATTGTTTCAGTATCTGTTTCCCCTGCTAAAATGCAAGATCCTTAAAGGCAAGGACCATGTCTACTAATTCCATTGTACTCTCCCAAGTGCTTAGTATAGTGCTCTGCACACAATAGGTGCTCAGTAAATTGATCAATTTACAGTATCCCGATTTCTCCAAGATGAAAACAAAGTGTGCCTTTTTCTTGGGAGGAGTGATTAAAGACCCATTCAAACACTCACTCTGTGCCTTCTTAGATGTGCATTTCTTCCTCTGTTCCCTGTTCACCCAACTCCAGCAATGGCATGCTCCAATTACAGTGTCCTTGAGGTAGAACAGGCGCAAGCCTAAAATGGTTACGTGAAAGGAACTGGTGCCCACACCATTCCAGACACAACCATGTTTCCCAGCGTTGTTTCCTTATCCCCGCCAAAGATACGAAATCCTAGAAACTAGAAAAGCATCAGGTCTGAGATTCCATAAGAACCCAAACGACTTCTGGATAAACCTAAAACAGGCCTGAAATCTCTTTTCTTGGAGTAAAGTCCGGATTTTGAGCAGCAAACTAATTTTAGTCCAATTTCCTTTCATTGCCGATCTTTCTCTGCAATATTAGCTCAAGATCCTCCTCTCGGAACATCTAGATCCTTTATGAAGGAGGACTTCTAAGTGCACTAAAAACTTGGTGAATTTTCCAAGTCAATCAGAAAGAATATATATTGCTGGGACTGTGACAAACATCTCTACCTGACTCGATTTGTCCATCCTTGCCCTAGGTCTGCCCTGAAGCAGATTCTTTAAATATACTGTTTCTCCTCTCACATTTGAACTGGATTCTAGAGATATTCAGGAACCTCATAACATTCTGTGTAATGAGCCTCATGGGAATATGATCAATCTTTCCTTGCTGAAGGTTTGCCCAAGATGATGCCAAATGAAATTTTGCTTTAGAAAAACGATAATAGATGCGGGGAAGGAAAAACACATTTTCACTGGATTTCCATCCTAAAACAGAAATCATTTCTGGTCCTCTTATGACCATTGTCAAATTGCCAGTCACCAGAACCTAGCAACCAAATGTCCCCTGGTGATTTGCAGAAGATAGCTGAGAAAAGGTTTCAGATAATTATGGAGGGAAATTATCCAGCTCATTTGTCTGTGTATTTTAAGCTAAAGAGATTGATCACTTGCTTGGCTGACTTTTGCATCTCTGATTTCACACATTTGTTAAGTGGAGACAGCATCTGTGGGCACTTTAGGTTGATAATGTTGTTAATAGACAAAATTATTCAGTGGTATTTATTGAGCACTTTCTCTGAGCAGAGCATTGTACGAAGTGCTTGCTAGAGTAAAATACATCAGAGCTGGTGCACAAATTCACTGCCCACAACAAGCATACAATCTAGAAGGCAAAAGAGTTGAATCTTACAAATAGGAAAATCTCTCTTAGGAAAATAGCCCGTGAAACACCCTGGCAACAGGAAGCAAAATTATCAGTTCAGAAAACAAAAACAAAGATGAAGAGAGTACAGGTCCTACTAAAACTAATCCATTCCAGGTTTACTTAACATTTGGTCTTATTATGTATGGTAAGTCCACTTGCTTTTACTGAATGTTCTATTTTTTTCTCAGTTTAGCAGATTTCTCTTTAAATTCAGGCAAAGGTTAGCCTCGCACTCCAACTTTGCCTTCCTGTTTGACCGATTGGCAAGAGTCTTTCTCAGTTTTGTCCAGATTCACGAATCCTATTCCGGGATGTTCCCTGTTCCATTCCCACACCTAGCCAACCCTTGGCCCCCAGTGACCACATTTTGTGGGAAAGTAATACTTCAAACCCACAAAGAACCTTTATGCAAGGGTATTTCATGGACCTAACCAAAATTAATATATTAATTCTGACAGAATGCATGGATGAACATATTATCCACAAATGCCGGGTCATCTACACTGAACGTTTATGTAGGTAACATCCATTTAAGAATGGGAATCAGTCAGCAGTAGAGATGGTGTCCATTAAAGTGGCCTTTCAAAACATACAAGGCTCCAGCTCACTTGGCATCTTCCTGAAGACTTCATTCTTCTATTACTAATGCCAACTTTTTCGTTGTATCTCAATCTCGTCTATCCCACTATCGAACTCTTGCCCACATCTTGCCTCTGGCGTGGAATGTCCTTCCTCTTCATATCCAACAGGCAATTACTCTCCCCCTCTTTGAAGTCTCATTGAAATTACATACCTTCCAAACGGCCTTCCCTGATTAAGCCCTCCTTTCCTTTTCCATTCCATTTTGCATCACCTTGACTTGCTCCCTTTATTCATCCTCCCTGCCAGCACCACAGAACTCACATACACATCTATAATTATATTTATATTAATGTCCGTCTCGCCCTGTAGACTGTAAGCTCATTGTGGGCAGGGAATGTGTCTGTTATAATGTTATATTGTACTCTCCCAAGTGCTACGTATAGAGCTCTGCACACAGAAAACACTCAATAAATACGATTTACTGACTGGCTGTCACCACATCCCATATGCTCCACTATGTCATGGTAAAAAGAGGTGAGAAGCTGCAGTTTGTTTTTTATTTTGTAATATTTAATTTTTTTAATGGTATTTGTTGGGTGTTTACTGTATGCCAGGCATTCATTCATCCTTTCAATTGTATTTATTGAGTGCTTACTGTGTGTAAAGTACTATACTAAACTAAGCACGTGAAAGAGTACAATATAACAACAAACAGACACACTCCTTGCCCACAACGAGCTCACAGTCCAGAGGGGGAGACAAACATTAATATAAATAAATGGATAGATAGATAAATCAATAAAGCGCAGTATACACAGGCACTGTAATAACTGCTGGTGTAAGTACAAGCTAATCAGGTTGAGTACAGTCCACGTACCACATGGGGCTCACAAACCTAATCTCCATTTTATAAATGAGGTAACTGAGACACAGAGAAGTGACTTGCCCAAGGTCCCAAAGCAGACAAGTGGCACGGCCAGGTTTAGAACCCAAACCCTCCCAGGTTGCTTCAGATTGCATTCTAGAACTGGGAAATCTTCCAAAGGAATTGTCAACTCATTAGTAGGCTTTAAATCATCCCCTCTAACAAGATGAGGTCAATCAGACAGGGGTGCCCAGAAACAACCATTACCTAATCAAATATCTCTTTAGACAAATAGCACCACCCCTCACCCCCTTCTCTGGCCATCATGTGCCTGCTGCTGGTCAAAGAGCTAACATCATTTCATCACATTCCATCACTTTTCTGCTGTGGTACTTTGGGCACGTAACTTCACTTCTCTGAACCTCAATTACCTCATTTTAAAAATGGGGATTGAGACTGTGAGCCCCACATGTGAAAGGGACCGTATCCAACCCGATTTGCTTATATAGTATAGGCACTTAGTATAGTGTCTGGCACATAGTAAGCATTTAAAGAATATCACAATTACCATTATTATTACTACTTCATATGTATCCTGCTGAGGATAACATGGAGGCCACGCTCTTTTTGGGACTCAGTAGTGAGTGAGGAACTGGCAAGTATGATCTGGCACCAGGATCAGAGGAAAGGAAGAATTGGACCCTTGGGATATTGATGGCAACATTAGGAGATATGCTACAAATAACTAGAGGGAGCAAGTCCAGCAGGAACTAAAATTTGGAAAACCCATTTGTAAGTAAATTTTGAAATCAAAGTTTTCAAGTAAAGTTTGATATTTCTCCTCTTGCTTGAAAGAACAGTGCAACTCTTCCTTCTATCCTTCTCCTTCTCTAAAGGAGGTTTGTATTTAGTTACTTCAGAAAATTGATTGGCCACTTGTATGTCCACGGAATACTGCGATACCCAGAATCCCTCGCTTTGTTGTGATATCCAGGATCCCTCGCTTTGTTATGATCCTAGAATTCCTTGCTCTACTTTCTGCTCATGCGCCATATATTACTAACTGCGCCACACTTCTGTAGGCCTTAGATAAGCCTTTGGCAAGCGGCCATTTAGTGGTAACGACTAAACAGTATTGTTTGCCTGGGGACAACAGGAGATAACAGGTACTATCGGGGAATGAGAAAAGGTGGGCATTGTACGAACTGCCCGAAGTCCATATAACTCTCCGGTCTGGCCAGTACTAAAACCGGATGGTACTTGGCGTATGACTTACTGTGAATTGAATAAGGTGACTCCTCCTTTGCATGCTGCCGTACCATCTATCTCGGATTTGATGGACAAACTGAGCCATGAATTGGGCACATACCATTATGTTTTGGATTGGCTAATAAATTTTTATCTGTTGATATTGCCACAGATTGTCAGGGTCACTTTGCATTTAGGTGGGAGGGGCTGCAATGGACATTTACCGTCCTCCCGCAGGGATATATTCACAGCCCGACAATCTGTCACGGATTGGTAGCTCAAGATCTTACCTTATGGTCCGTCCCCCAGAATGTTGGGTTATATCATTATACAGATGATATTTTGTTAACTTCTAACTCTCTTTCAGATCTGGAAGCTGCTGCTCCAGCTCTGCTAGAGCATTTGCCGGGGAGAGGATGGGCGGACAAGGTCAAAGGACCTGGCCTCTCAGTCAAATTCTTGGGGGTTGTTTGGTAGGGTAAGACAAAGATAATATCGGGGGCCGTGATAGATAAGGTGCGGGCTTTCCCGATTCCCACGCTTGTGAGCCATCTGCAGGAATTCCTAGGGCTCTTGGGGTATTGGAGAGTATTTATTCCTCATCTGGCTCAGACGCTAAAAACCCTGTATCGCCTAGTGAGGAAAGGAGGTCCCTGGGATTGGGGTGCAAACCAGCAGTCTGCCTTCGCTGCAGCGAAACGGGCAGTAAAAATAGTTCAGACTTTTAATGTTTAGGACACAGCACAGTCGTGTGAGCTGGATGTCCACGTAACCGAAGATGGATTCGGGTAGGGACTAAGGCAACGCGACGAACGGGTTCGCCACCCGATTGGATTTTGGTCACAATTGTGGAAAGGAGCTGAATGTCTTTGTGGATTTGGCCCACACTGTTGCAGAGGTGGCTAATAGGTCAGCATGTTGGGTTTGTTCCGACCTCCCAACCAGCGCTTCGGACGGTCTACCATGGAGAATCGATGCCACCAACTGCACAACATGGGAGTGGCTACGAAGCTGGACCTTACAGGACGAGATGCCACTGTGGAACCACACTCCGCGAGCGATAGGTGATCTTCTCTACCGACGGTTGAACCGGTCGCGTCCATGGATGGGATACCCCATTTGGGACGGTTTAAGCTGGCTTCCTGCCGTGACTGTCAAGTTACGTTACCCCACCAGCCACTGCACTGAACGATGGGATGGACCCCTGAACAGTTATGTGAGATTATACTAGTGCTGTAATGATGAGGTAGCCCAGATGCGCAAAGTGGTCCTGCAGAACCGTATGGCTCTGGACCTTCTTGCAGCTGCGCAGGGCGGTGTGTGTGTGTTTTTCCACACCGAATGTTGTGTATATATTCCTGATGCCCATCATAACGTGTCCCTTGTTTTAACTGCTTTAAGGCAAGAGATGTAGCTAGTCAATGCACTATCTTATGACCCTGTAGGTAATTGGTGGCAGTCACTATCTTTCGGGTGGCATACTGCCATCCTTATGGTACTTGGCTTAGCGCTGGGAATCCTGGTATGTTGTTGTATCCTTTATTGTTGCTGGGGTATCTGAATGCAATGTTCCAGTTTCCTCGCCAAGGGATCTACGTGGAAGATAATCGTGTAGATTGTGAGGCGAGGATACTGGAGGGGTGTAGTGTATGTCCATGGAATACTGCAATACCCAGAATCCCTGGCTTTGTTGTGATATCCAGGATTCCTCGCTTTGTTATAATAGCTAGAATTCCTTGCTCTGCTTTCTGCTCATGCGCCGCATATTTCTAACTGCGCCACACTTATGTAGGCCTTAGATAAGGCTTTGGCAAGCGGCCACATTTGTCCGGTTCTGTATAAAAGCCCGCCCCACACCTGTTGCGGTGCGTATACCCCACGGATGTCCCGTGGAAAGGAGCTGTCCTTGCGCCAGGACATCGACAGGCCGCCGCGAGATAAAAGGTGATATGAACCTTATTGCAAAGGCTCCTCTCTCTTTCTTCGGTCTCGCCGATGCCAGAATGAATCTTCTTGAAGCTAAGCTCCTGCGTTACACCACTTCACAACCAGCAGTCCTGGCTGCTTGATGGCCAAAGTAAGGCATCTCAAAACATTGAAGAATCAGTAGGTGAAAAGCTAAATCTGGGGCATTTTTCAGGAGCTAAAAACTGCTGCAGTAAAGTCACCACAGCTCTCCCCTCCACATCTATTTCCCAACGCGAATCGTTCCCTCCTCTCAGTCCAGGTTTAGGGGCAGAGGAGGTGGTCTTGACAGATACTGAACATGGAGAAGACTTGATTTCCTTTACTTGACTTTTGGATCACCTATTCTCTCTACCAATTAATCAAACAATGGCATTTATTGAGTGCTTACTATGTGCAGAGCAGTGTTCTAAGCACTTGGGAGAGTGTAATATAAGAGAGCACGTTGTCTCCCTGTTGTTCTGTGACGTCCTCTCCCTGTTGAAGATCACCTGATCCACGAACCACGTCGCCGTCGTTATGAGTGTTGCCATTAGTTCCTGTTTGGGTTTTCTGTGCTTGGTCTCCATCGTGGCATATCATCATATGCCTCCATCTTCTCCATTGTACTGAGGATCCCTACAGCTTATAGTCGGTCGAAAGCCTTCTCCACCTGCCAGCCTCAACTTCTGGTTGGCACCGTGTTTCTCACGACATCTGCCTTCGATCACCTCAAGCCACCATTAGAAACAACCACGACCCTGGACCTGCTGGTGTCCGTGTTCTACATCGTGGTGCCCCCCGCACTCAACCCCTCATCTACAGCCAGAGGAACCGGGACGTGATGGCCGCCCTGGGGTGGATCCTTGGAAGTACCAGCTTCCGTTTTGGAAAAGAAATGGTCATCTTCTGACTTGAATGATCCCAATATCTGTCAGGGACCTGATGTTTGTACCCAAGCATGAGTTACCCAAATATTCCCGAAGGAAGCAATAAATCCATCAATAAATCATATTCATTGAGTGCTTACTATGTGCAGAGCATTGTATTAAGCGCTTGGGAGAGGATAGTATAACAGAGGTGATAGACATGTTCGCTGTCTACCACTCAGGAGCACGTATTGTGAATCAGCTATGCCTGAACAATGTCGTAGGTGCTTTGAAGAGAACAATGGAAGTCGTAGGCATGATCAATCAATCAACGGTATTTATTATGACTATGTCCAGAGCACTGTTCTAAGCACACCAAGCAGAATACAAAGAGTTAGCAGACACAATCCCTGTATTCAACAAGCTTACAATCTAACGGGAAAAAGCCACCGGAATAAACTATAGAAAAAAGGAAGAAAGATAAGGGGGTATTTTACTGTGTAAATAATAAAGGTATACACAGTATTTACACTAATTCTAAGGGGGTTTGTGAGTAATCAAGTTCATAAGTGGTACAAGATTCTGAACAGGCAGTTCATTTATTCAGTTGTATTTACTGAGTGCTTACTGTGTGCAGAGCACTGTATTAGGCGCTTGCAAAATACAATTCAGCAATAAAGAGAGACAATCCCTGCCCACAGTGGGCTCACAGTCTAGAAAGGGGGAGACAGACAACAAAACAAGTAAATAGGTATCAATAGAAATAAATAGAATTACAGATATATACACAAAAAACAAGTGAACAAGCATTAAGATAAATAAATGGAATTATAGATTGTCCATATATATATATATATATATATATATATATATATATGAGCAAAGAGAGAGATGGGGCGATGCAGAGGGGAAGGGGGAGCTGAGGAAAAGGGAGCTTAGTCTGGGAGGAAAAGGGTGGACTTGTAATAACAATACTTGTGTTATTTGTTAAGCGTTTACTTTTTGCTAAGCACTGCAATAAGCACTGGGATGGATACAAGATAATCATATCTCACATAGGGCTCACAGTAGGAGCGAGAACAGGAATCAGATCCCCATTTTTTCAGATGAGGGAACTGGTGCACAGATAAGTTAAGTGACTTGTCCAAGATCACATAGCAGGCACATAGTAGAGCCCAGATACCACTGGGCTGTGAGCACTGAACTGTGAACAAGATACCAGCAGTGGAAAATAGGAAGGCAAAGGAGAGTAAACAGGTTGGCTTGAGGGGAAGCACTGCCTAATGGACAGAGCACGAGCTTGGGAGTCAGAAAGACCTGAGTTCTAATCCTGACTCGGTCACTTGTCTTCTGTGAGACCTTAGGGAGGTCACTTCATTTCTCTGTGCCTTAGTTACCACATCTGTAAAATGGGGATTAAGAATTTGAGGCCCATGTGGGACAATGACCGTATATTACCCAATTTGCTTGTATCCACCCCAGCATTTAATGCAGTGCCAGGTACATAATAAGTGCTTAAGAAATGCTACAATTATTATTATTATTATTACAAGGGACCAAAGAGTGTGAACTGGGGTGTAGTTGTAGAACAGACGCACAGAAAATTTAAGTGAATTACCCAAGGGCACCCAGCGGACAAGTGGAGGAGATGAAATTAATAATAATAACAATGGCATTTGTTAAGCACTTACTATGTGCAAAACAATGTAGTAAGCGCTGGGGAGGATATAAGATGATCGGTTTGTCCCATGTGGGCCTCACAGTCTTCATCCTCATTTTACAGATGAGGTAACTGAGGCACAGAGAATTTAAGTGACTTGCCAAAGTCACAACGTTGACAATTTGCAGAGCCGGGATTTGAACCCATGACCTCTGATTCCCAAGCTCCTGCTCTTTCCATTGAGTCACGCTGATTCTCTGTAAGATGATGGTATTTGTTAAGTGCTTACTATGTGCCAAGCACTGTTCTAAGCACTGAGGTTGATACAAGTTAATCAGGTTGTTCCACGTGGGTTTACAGTCTTAATCCCCATTTTACAGATGAGGTAACTGAGGCCCAGAGAAATTAAGTGACGTGCCCAAAGTCACCCAGCTGATGAGTGGCAGAGGCAGGATTAGAGCCCAAGTCCTCTGACTCCCAGGCCCATATTCTACCTGCAAGGCCATGTTCCTTCTTTGACTTTGAGAGCTCACTCCCAGGTCATTGAACTGCTGTATTGGACTCCCCAAGCATTTAGTACAGGGCTCTCCACAAAAGAAGCATATAAAGAGGGAGGGAAGACTTCGATTTAGAGACACTGATGTTGTGGGAGAAGGAATAGGAATAAATCAATCAATTCTGTTTATTGAGAACCTATAGAGGACACGTGATCACTGCCCTCAAGGAGCTTCCATTCTATTGGAAGCACCAAGGTTAGAACTGTGTAGAAGTAGGGTGCTATTGGGAAGAACACAGGCCTGGGAGTCAGAGGACCTGGGTTCTAATCCCAACTCTACCACTTGTCGGATGTATAGCCATGGGAAAGTGACAATTTCTCTAAGCCCCTGTTTTCTCAATAGTAAAATGGGGATTCGATTCCTGTTTTCCCTCCTAATTTGTCTGTGAATCCCCTGTGAGACACGGATTGCGCTCTACCAGATTATCCTTAATCTCCCCCAGCACTTAATACTTCGCTTGGAACATTGTAAGCAGTTAAATATCAAGAGTATTATTTTTGGTTGAGGAAGCAGAAACTAAAATGAATAGGGGATAGGAGATTATCAGAGAACATAAGAATATGAACATGACTGTTGTGATTATTTAGTACTGAGAGAATTAGCCTGGTAGACAGACGGACCTGGATTCTAATCCCGTGTCCGCCCCTTGTCCCCTGTATGACCTGGTTTCTATGTGCTTCAGTTTCCACATCGTTAAATTGGGGATTATGACTGAAAGCACAATATGAGGCATGGACTGTGTCCAACCTGATTACCTTTCATCCACCCCAGTGTTTAGTACAATACCTGGCATATAATAAGCACATAGTGATACCATAAAACGAAAAACAACCCCACCCACATCACGTATACATCAAATTGATCCATTTACTCACATCTGCATTCAAACCTGTACACTCACAAACACAAGTATACCTCATCATTCATCTAATCCTTTGCTAATGCATCGCTCAGCCTATGTCTTCTCCTCCCCTCAACCTCCTCACATGACAAATTCTGTCTTTTCAAAAGCAAAAAAACCTCACCATCGGCTTGAAGACTCTTTATCCTACGGCTGCATTTCACCTCCTTTCCATCGTTCATTCATTCAATCGCATTTTTGAGCGCTTACTGTGTGCAGAGCAAGGTACTAAGCGCTTGACTCAACTCGCCTTCTCAGCTCTCAAAGCAACTCCCTAGTTGTTACTCACGATCGACTCTCCCATTTCCATCCTAGCCTGGAACTCCCTCCCTTAGCCATTCAACAACAGAGAGATCAAAGGTATTCTCGAATTCTGAGCACTGTTAAAATCACCCCCTCCTCCAACCAGCTTCCCCGATTCATTTCCCAGCCCTCTAAACCCGCTTCACCTAATTCAAGCGCCAATCAACTCATTTATATCCTCATGTAGTGCAAAAAGCATGGGCCCAGGAGTTCTCTTTCTGACTGTGAGCTCCTTGAGGGCAGCATATACATCTACCAGCTTTGTTCTATTGTACTCTCCTAAACATAGCGTAGTGGGAGTCAGAGGACTTTGTTTCAAATCCTGGCTCTGTCCCTTTGCTGTTGTGGGACCTTGGGCAAGTCGCTTCACTTCTCTGGGCCTCAGTTTCCTCATTTGTAAAATGGCATGCAATAATTGCATATTCATCTTTCCATTCTTTTTTTCCTCCTAGAAAGATCAGGGAATGTGTCTCCAATGGCATTATAAAGTGGATAGAGCACAGGCCTGGGAGTCAGGAGTCAGAAGGACCTGAGTTCTAATTTCGACTCCACCTCATGTCTGTTGTGCGACCGTGGGCAAATGATTTAACTTCTCTGAGCCTCAGGTACCTCATCTGTAAAATAGGGGTCAAGACTGTGAGCCCCATGTGGAACAAGGACTGTATCCAACCTGCTTAACTTGCAACTACCCCAGTTCTTAGGACAGTGCTTGGGACAAAGTAAGAGCTTAACAAGTACTACTATTATTATTATTACTCTCCAAGTGCTTAGTACTACTGCCGGGGGCCTCTCTGAGAAACCTTGTGGGTGGTTGTCGTTGGGGGAGGGGGAGAGTAATATCCATCCATCCTCGACCAGAGCCTGAGCAGGGCCTGTGGGTGACACTGGCCCGAAGGACCCAGAAGAACAGGGTGATATTGGGTGACGACGGTTAGGGCCTCACAGTTCGCTGTCCTGCATTTTACAAAGGAGGAAACCGAGGCCCAGAGAGGCTAAATGACTTGCTCACAGCCACCCGATGGACCAGTGGTGGACCCGTGGCTCAGACCCAGGTCTCCTGGCAGCTAGTCCCACCCACTTTCCAAAGGACCACACCACTCCCCAGCGGGTCAGGACAGTAGCTGCCCTGGGACCTTCCCGTCCATAACGCTTGCTTCCTTGTGGGTGGGGGGCTGCTTCAGAGAGGTGGAGGTGGTGGTCAGGTGGACGGTCTTCTGCCTGCCTCCAATGGACTTTGCCAGGGCGCTGCCTAATAGGCAGGCTAATAGAACATCTCGTGGGGTGGGGGTGCCCCTGCATTCTCGGGCACTGGGCCTCAACGGCCTCCTAACCTCCCCTCTCCACTCCCTTTACCACCGGGCAGAGCTCCTGCCGGCCCTGACGCTGGTTAATGAGGGCAGCGATAACGGGAAAGAGGAGGAGCCGCGGGAGAACGGACATGTCGAGGAGGAGGAGGGGGGCAGGGAGCCGGGCGAGGAGCAGGAGGTCATCGACATCCAGAGCACAGGCTTCACCGTCAAGATCTTCGTGCCAGGGACCGAGGCTTTTTCTCTACAGGTGTGGAGAGGCGACTGGAGGAAGAGGGCGGCTGGCCCGTGGCGTAGAGGAGAGCCAATGTGGCGTCAGGGGCTGCAGCCGCAGGCCGAGGGGGCGTCCCTGGGCTGATCCCAAGCCATCACACCACTGGTGAGGAGAGCTCTTCGGTCGAGTTAACCCAGCCTGCCCGGGCCTGTGGAATGACTTCCAGTGGGGAGGACCGGGCCTTGCACCTGAGGGTGATGGCGGCCCGGGAGCATGGTCTAGCTAGACAACCCCTGCCCCAGGTCAACCCAGCCCCTCCCCTCATAGACAAAGGCAAGCTGCTCATGTTCCTCCTCCTTCTGTCCCCAAGGAGGAGAGACCTTGGGGTCAGAGGCTCCGGGACCGGATAGGAGCGGGCAGAGGGGGCACCCAGGCCGGACCCTGATTGCTGACTCTGTTGGCTGCGGGTCTCTCCACAGGAGATGGAGCAGGAGATCCACCAGGTGCTCTTGGACCGCGAAGACACCTGCCACCGCACCTGCTTCTCTCTGTAGCTGGACGGCAATATCCTAGACAATTTCGCTGAGATCAAGACCATCGAGGGGCTGCAGGAAGGGCCCTCGCTCCGAGTGGTGTATGACAAGCCCTCACGCTCATCCAACCCTGTCCGGGCCAGGTCAAAGGGTGGGTGGCCTGGCTCCACGCCGCGGAGGTGGGAGTAGGGCATAGGACCCCGGTCATCCTGGGGCCTCGTGGGTCTGCATCTCTGGCCAGTGGGGAGAGATTCTGGGATGGCTTTCTTTTCGCCGTGTCCCCAGCCTCCCACCGACCCGACCATCAGCCGTCTTCCGGCTCTCCACCTCCCCGAGAGCCTTACACGGTCCGCGAGGCCCTGATCCACATGCGCTACATCGCGGACCTGCTGAAGAGCCTGGATCCGTCCGACGCCTTCAGCGGCATGGACCGCAACTCCCTGTCCTTCCTGAGCGTCTTCACCGACGGAGACCTTGGCTACATGGGCCGGGGGTGCGGGCGGCGGGGCCCTCTGGGAGTGGGAGATGGAGGGCTTTCCCTGCCTGCTCTGGTCCCGGGTGGGCGGCGGCAGGGCTCTGATGGCGGCCTCCACCCCCACAGTCAGCGGCAAGCGGAAGGAAAAGTTCGGGAAGCTAGAGCAGATCAACTGCACGACCCTGAGAAAATCTTGCCTGGGAGCAAAGAGCAGCCGCTGTGCACCCTGAAGCCGCAGAATAGCTACTGTAAGGTGGGGTGGCCTCGGGGACAGGGTTCGGCGCCGGTGGGGCAACGGCAACGACCCCCGGTGGGAGGGAATTAAGGGAAGGGCAACAGCCTCGGCCGACCTCCCCTGGTGTCCATGCCCCTCGCCTTCCCAGCCCCTGCAGTGCCTCTAGGAACTCACCATGAAAGGCTGGAACCCACCCCCCGGCAATCGCAAGGTGTACAGAGACCTGGTCTACCTGTACATGGTCACGGCCGAGGACCGCCATTTCATCATCACCGCCTCCAACCGCGGCTTCTACCTAAATCAGTGAGTGGGGGGTCTCCTCGGACGGACTCTGGGCTCATGGCATGGGGGCAAGGGGGGTGGGAAGGGAGGTGAATTCACCATGTCCCCCTGCAGGTCCAAGGCATACAGCTTCAAACCCAAGCCTGCCAGCCCCCGCTTCCTCAGCCACTCTTTGGTGGAGCTCCTCACCCAGCTCAGCCCGGCCTTCAAAAAAAAACTTTGCTGCCTTGCCGAAGAAAAGATACGTCGGGGGGCCTCCCCCATCCTGCTCCTGGGTGCGGGGAGCAAACGGCCATGGCCTCGCAGCAGCCCCCGCTTGAAGCGTTTGGTCTCCAACTATTCAGGTTTGGCCCAGGGTCTAGGCTCTGGGGAGGGGGAAGGGCTTAGCATCGGGACTCCGTCCGTTCTCTCCGCAACGGGTGGGGAGGCGGTGGGAGCTGGGGCCCCCGAACAACTGGAGAAACTGAGCCCCAAGAGCTGGGCTGGTCTGGGGGATGCTGGGAGCCCTCGTGTTTGGTGAAGGGCTGGGGTGGTGAAGAGCATTCTCGGCCCTAGGGTTGATGCCTGTGTCCCCTTCCCCCCAAATTCTGATTTCAGGGTATAGCTCCACCATTCGAAAAGATCGCCATCCCATTCCAGGTGTATATAGCTGGACGGCGCCCCAGGCCGAGTATGCAGGGACTGCGTGAGGGCTGAGGACACCTACACAGTGTATGGCTGGGTTACGAGGAGCACATCCCTGGACAGGTGCCTGCCTGCCTACCCTCCCCGGCCCCTTCCCCATGAGGTCAGCACCCAGGCATTCCCAAGGCCCGTCCACCCTTCCTGGCCTGTCACTGTGGCTCCAGGTTGAAGGGGGCAGTGCCCGGTCCCAACCATGACTGAGAGGCTGTAGGGGTTTGGGTGGAGCAGTGTCTGCCCTTCTCATCTCTCTGGCGTGGAGATCTGGCAGAGTCGTGGCATCGCCCCTCTGAAAACCCAGAAAGGTCAAGTTGGGGTGTAGGCCGCACCCAGCAGAGTGATGGCCCCCTGACACTTGCCCTCCCACCTCCCCTCCCCCAACCACCAGACACGGGATTGCAATGAGGAGCTGCAGACAACGTGAGAGCTTCCCCAGAAGAACCTGCCTGAGCGGCTGCTGAGGCAACGAGCCATCTTCAATTTACGGGGTGGCTAGGGGCTGGTTCTGTGTGTTGGGGGTTTGGGGGTTGGCAGCTGGCGCCAGTCTCCCCTCACACAACCTCTAGGCACCTAAGCCCACAGACTGACCAACAGCATCCGCCCTGGGGACTCCCTCCCTGAGTGGAGCCCCTGTTCCCTCCACGTACACATTGACCTCACGGCGTCAGCCACCCGGGGGGCCATGGCGGTGATCGAAGGGAACATGATGGCCATCAACCCCAGCTAGGAGACCAAGATGCAGATTTTCATCTAGGACAACATCTTCTTCAGCTTGGACTTCGATGGGCGCGACCACTACAAGACTTCGGGGGCGACACGGCCGCCTACGCCGCCCCCAGCCGAAACCGAACAGCATGCGCACCTAAAACGCCATGGCCATGGAGGGCCTGAACACGCTGGGCACCGTGATGGTGGAATACCTAGGCTACGTAGTGCACAAAATAAGAGCTCAATAAATATGATTCAAGACTAATTGATTGATAGTAAATTATACTGTGTCAACCTAGCCCAGTAGGCAGGAAAATTCTGGAGGGCAGGGATTACAACCTTTTTCACTCTCTTCTCCCTACAATTGGGAAGAATCCTTACATAGAGGAATTGCTGAGAGTGCCCGGGGCGTGCCCTTGTCTGCCAAGAGCCTCAGAAACCAGGTGACCAGAGTGTGCTTGGCTTGTACTGACCCTGACCCCGACCTGTTGGAGTGCGGTCCAAAGCCAGTCACACTCTCTCAGCCCTGCCTGTCATTTAGCCTCTGCAAATTGATTATCCACAATGCTGAAACTGTGTTGGAGCACCGTAGCCCGGCGGGTGGTTAACATGGTAGCGAGGTTTGAGGAAGAAGGAGGAGAGGCGTGTGATGGTTGGGGGTTACTGAAATGGAAAACCCTTCCCATCCTGCTAGCACCCCTGCCCCGCTGGGGGCCGCGGCCCTGGTCCAAACCCGAACATAGGCCCCAGACTGGTTCCATCTCTTCCATCCTCATCCCCGTGCCCCACAACTCTCCATCCCACTCACCTCCGGTCAGTCTTACCGGGGCAGCATGTGGCTGGTCGCTGACCTTCGCAGGGCTGGTCTGATCTCCTCTATCCCCTCATACTCCTGGGTTCGGTCAGCCAGGAAGGAACTGAGAGGAGACCTTGATCCCTCTCGGCTCCCCCTCAGACCCTGATAAATTCACCAGATGGCCCCCATCCCTGTAGATAAACCAGGAGCTGCTACGAGGGGGATCCGTGGAGGATAACTCGGGGCCCTGCCGAGGGACCTCAGGGTCAGGACAAGCCAAGCACCGTCTTGTCACCTGGTTTCTGAGGCTCCTGGCAGACAAGGGCCCGACCCTGCAACATCAGTGATGGGACTGGCCCTCGGGGTTTCCGTGGAAACAGCGGCAGCTGCATTCCAGCATCCTAACGGTTCCTGTTTTCAGCGACAGTCTTTAGGCTGTGAATGGTTTCACCTTTGCCTAATTTACAACCTACAACACTCAATCTGTCAATCAAGCAGCCAACTGTAACTTTTACTTTTGGCCTTTTTAAAGCACTTACTATATATCATGCGCTATACTAAGTGCTGAAGTAGTTACAAGCTAACCAGATTGGACATGTCCTCCGTGGGGCTCACACCTCAATCCCCATTTTACAGATGAGGGAACCGAGGCACGGAGAAGTTAAGCAACCCTTCCCAAGTTCACAAAGCATACATGTGGTGGAACCTGGATCATAACCCATGTTCCTTTGAATCTTTGGTCCCTGCTCTACCCACTAGGCAACGCTGCTTCTTCTAACTTGTCCTGATTACAAATCCATTGAAGCAGTGTTCATACTGACTATATAAACTGTACTCTTAAATCAAGCGTTCACACACTTTTTCATCTTTCCCTTCTCTCCTTCCTCCTCAACATAATTTATTCTGTGTCTAACTCCCCAATTAAATCATAATCTCCTAGAGAGCCGGAAAAATGCAATCTTATCTCTTTTCAACTCTCCTGAGAGCTTACTACAAGGCTTTGCACCCAGGATGTGGTCAATAAATATCATTAATAATAATAATACGAATAATTATGGTCTTTGTTAATCGCTTACTATGTGTCAAGCACTGTGCTAAGTGCTGGAGTAGATACAAGGTAATCAGGTTGGACACAGTCCCTGTCCCACATGCGGCTCACAGTCTCAATCCCCATTTTACAGATGAGGTAACTGAAACACAGAGAAGTGAAGTGACTTGTCCCAGGTCATATGGCAGACAAGTAGCAGAACGGGGATTAGAACCTGCGACCTCTGACTCCCAAGACTGTGCTCTGGATGGAAGGATGGATGGATTGATGGATAACAAATGGTTGGAAGGAAGGATGGAAGGAAGGAAGGAAAGACTGATTGAAGTGAGAGGACAAAGTTGACAAGACAGGTGAAGCTGCAGTCATCCTTTCTTCCCTTCCCCCATACCACCTCCCATTTTTCAACTTTCATTCCCACCCTCAGAGTCATGCTACATAGCATATCATTATATTTTCGTGGACATTACTAAAATAATGATATCATTATTGCATTCATTAAGAGGCTGTGTGCCTAAATTGTTCCACTTGCTGGAGTAGAAACAAAAGAATCAGTTCAGACACAATTCCTGCCACACAGTGGCTCAGAGTGTAAGAGCAGGAAAGATCCTAGGGTTGTTAAACTACTAGGTCAGAAAACAAGCCAGTAGCAGAGCTGGAATCAGAACTCAAGTCTCAATCAATCAATCAATCAATCAATCATATTTATTGAGCACTTACGCTGGGCCCAGCACTGTACTAAGCACCTGGAAAAGTTCAATGTAATTGAACGTTGGTAGACACGTTCCCTGCCCACAATGAGCTTACAGTCTAGAGCGATTCCTAAAGCTTTAGGTCATAATAAAATTGAAAACAAATTATGGTATTTGTTAAGTAGTTGCTATATGTCAAGCACATGTTCTAAGCACTGGGGCAGATACAAGGTATTCGGGTTGTCCCTTGTGGGGTTCACAGTCTTAATCCCCATTTTACAGATGAGGTAACCGAGGCACGGAGAAGTTAAGTGGCTCGCCCAAGGTCACACAGAAGACAAGTGGCAAAGCAGGGATGAGAAAACGCCCCCAAAGTGGATTTACTATACTAAGCACTAGGGAACGTTCAGTACACCGGTGTTGTTAAATACATTCCCTGCCTAGAATTAGCTTACAGTTTAAAGGGACTCCCCTTCCTTTAGGCCATGATGCATCCCCAAAACTGGATTGTCCATCTTACTTCAGTTTTAGCAATCTCCCTCCCAGCCTTTGACAATTCATCAACGTCCAGCATTTTCTGTGAACCCAGTAGGGCAGCTAAGTTTCTGGCTAGGTCCAAGGGCAGTTCCTTGGTTAAGTGGTGGTGTGATATTATTTACACAAGGAAGGATACTTTTTGTCCCAGAGCGGAGGTCTGGTGAGTGACCCTTTTAGGATCCTGCCCATGGCGGCCTTCATGTCCCGGTTCCTCAGACTGTAGATCAGGTGGTTCAGAGCAGGGGGTACCACTGCTTAGAACACGGACACCAGCAGGTCCACGATGAAGGAGGAGTCTGAGGAAGCTTGATGTAGACAAATGCACCTGCAGAGAGGAAAACAGTGACGGCGACAAGGAGGGGCAGGCAGGTGGAGAAGGCTATGATCCTGCTTTCGGTGGCCGACATCCTCAGTACGGCCCAGAAAATGCGCTCATATGATATGATGATAAGAATGAAGTAGAGGACGTTTAACGTCACCCCGGCGGGGACGCTAACGTTGACAGCGACGTGATCCTCAGAGCAGGTGATTTTCAGCAGGGAGGGGACGTCACAGAAAAACTTCCGGACGATGTTGGACCCATAGAAGGACAGGGAGAAGGTAGGAGCTGAAAACAAGACACCAATCAGGCCCCCACTAACCCACGAGGCGGCGGCCATCTTCTCACAGGCCGCTTTGTTCGTGACGACCTCGTAGCTCAGGGGAAGGCAGATGGCAGCGTAGCGGTCATAGGACGTGGCCGTGAGGACCAACAGCTCTGAGCAGGCAAGCCAGACCACGGAGAAGATCTGGGCGGCACAGCCTAGGAGGGAGATGGATCTACGGTGGGTCAGGGAGTTGTGGATGGATTTGGGGACAGAGACGGAGATGTAGCAGAGGTCGAGAACGGACAGGTTCCTGAGGAAGAGGTACATGGGGTGTGGAGGCATCGGTCGAGGGCGGTGACGGTGATGATGAGGAGATTAACCATCAGGGCCGCCAGATAAACCAGGAGGATCAGGGCTGCGTGGAACAGCTGCAGCTCCAGGACTTCTGAGAATCACGGCAGGAGGAATTCCCTCACCGTGGAGATGTTACTCATTGGTAGGTGATGATGATTCCCCACAAAGGACAAAGATCATGATGAGGTGAGGAAATCATCAGGAGTTTTGTCGGTAAGTCTATGGGACGAGCAACTTATGGTATATTGGAAGAGAGTTATCAATTACAAAATGGCCTAAAAGACTTCCACGTAACTAGAACGGAATTCCCAAGGATGATTGGCACCATAATTCTCCAAGTGGGGACAAAAATATGACAAAGATACAAGAGGGGAAAGCAGTCAAGTAATAGTAACAGTAATAGCAGCAAAAGCCCTAGTAGAAGTGGTAGTATCAACCAATCAAGTAATTAAGAAATCGTATTTTTGAGCATTTACTGTGTGCACAGCACTGTACTAAATACTTGGGAGAATGCAATGTAATAGAGATTCATTCATTCAATCGTATTTATTGAGCGCTTATGTGTGCAGAGCACTGTACCACTAAGTGTTTGGGAAGTACAAGTTGGCAACATATAGAGACAGTCCCTACCCAACAACGGGCTCACAGTTCATTAAACACTTCCAGTGTGCAGAGCACTGTGCTAGGCGCTTGGGAGAGGTACAATACAACAGAGTTGGCAAACACGTTTCCTGCCCACAATGAGCTTATAGTCAAGACAGGGAGTCAGTCAGTCAAGGATATTTATTGAGCATTTACTGTGCAGAACACTGTACTAAGCTGTTAGGAGAGGACAATGTAACCGAATTGATAGACACGGTCCCTGACCACAAAGAGCTTACAGTCTAGAGTGGGAGACAGATATTAATGTAAATTACGGATAGACACGTAATCAATCAATCCATCAATGGAATTCATTGAGCACTTACCTTGTGCTGAACACCACACTAAGCCCTCCAGAGAGCTCCATACAAAATAAATAGCAGACACGTTCCCTTCCCAAAACGAGCCTACAATCTAGAGGGGGAGACAGACATCAATAAATAGAAATAACTTAGAATATTATATTTTTAATAGTGCTGTGGGACTGAGGGTGGGGACGAATAAAGTCCTGTAGACTGTAAGCTGGGTCGTGAATTTCTGAATCGCAATTTTGCCTGAATTTCAACACAGCACTCCCAAATGATGAGTCAAGGCTCGAGGAGTCAGAGACAGAGGAATGGCAAATAATACTAATATTGATGGCATTTATTAAGCGCTTACTATATGCAAAGCACTCTTCTAAGTGCTGGGAAGGTTACAAAGTGATCGGGTTGTCCCACGGGGGGCTCACAGTCTTATTACCCATTTTCCAGATAAGGTAACTGAGGCCCAAAGAAGTTAAGTGACTTGCCCAAAGTCACACAGCTGACAATTGGCGGAGCCGGGATTTGAACCCATGACCTCTGACTCCAAAGCCCGTGCTCTTTCCACTGAACCACGCTGTTTCTCTCTCCCCCTCTCCTCCTCCGATGGGGTTTTGGGAATCGAACAGTCCGGCTTGCCAGGGTGATGCTGGTTTGGAAATGCCCAAGCAGAGCCCGGGTCTGGGAGTCAGAAGGACGTGGGTTCAAATCCCGGAAATGCCACTTGTCTGTTGCTGTCTGACCTTGGGTGAGACTGTGAGCCCCCTGTGGGACGGGGACTGTATCCAACCTGATTAGCTTGGATCTATCCCACAGTGCCCGGCATGGTACATGATCAACTTTGTATCTACCTCAGTGCCTAGTACATTGCCTGGCTCAGAGCAAGTTTTTTACAAATATCAGTGAAAACTTAAAACAAAAAGGAAAAGGGCAGAGAACCGGTGAAAGTTACTGGCACCACCCAGCTTCTGGCTTCTCAGCCACGGAGACAGAGGCCTGCCTCTCTGCAGTGTGCAGTTGGCTCCTCGCTCATCACCGGATTCGACTGTGAATGCCCTTAGGCATTTCACTTCCCGGGATCGCAGGTGAGCCCAACCTATCGTCGCCAAGCTTGTTGACACCACCCCCGCGCCCCGCAGGGGTCAGGATGAGACGTCTTCTAAGAGCAGAAGACAATGGGGCTGTAATTGGCCCGGAAGAAGCTGGAGGTTACGTTCGACCAGCAGCAGAATTGAAAGGCTGGGGGAAAATGCCTGTGGCGGCTGCTACTCACCATTGTGGGCAAGGTCAACCGAGCCCGCCAAGGCCGAGGGCACCGTCCGAGGGGAAGCCCGCGCTGCTCTCAGCCCCTAGGTGGCTGCTCGCTTGTCTCCGAAGGTCAGGCAGTGAAGGGAATAGCCCGGACGGAAGACCTTTTGATGGTGGCGGTTGTTCTGGATCGCCTTTATTGGTAAGGCCGAATACCGAATAGGGAGTAATGCACCTGGCGGGCTTATTCTCTATGGTAGACATGTTCCCTCCCCACAACAGCCTTACAGTCTAAAGGGGGATAAAGATGCTAATATAAAATAAATTACAGATATGTACAGAGACTGTAAGCTCGTTGTGGATATGAGAGTCTCTGTTATACTGTTATATTGTACTCTCCCAAGCACGTAGTATAGTGCTCTGCACACGGAGCTCTGCTCTGAGCTCAATAAATATTCATTGATTCAGTCGTATTTATTGAGCGCTTACTCTGTGCAGAGCAATGTACTAAGTTGATTGACCGACTGATAATACTAATAACGGTATTTATCGAGCCCCCGGTGGACACAAAAAGCAAGGGTATACTAACGCTACGAGGTAACCTGAAGCACACAAATTCATTCTCACACCCAAAGTTACAGCTAAATATAAATGCATCCAAACACATAATGCCCTCACACGTATTCTGACTCACAGGCCGGGGTTCTCCTACAGACAGACAGTCGCACAGAGTCAATCGCATTTATTGAGCGCTTACTGTGTGCAGAGCAATGTGCTAATCACTTGGGAGAATACAATACAAGCAGGTAGGTAGTCGCATACACCCAAAAACAGATCTAGTCACTCATTCGGCTCTTCCCTGAACCCCAAACCTGTTCCCTAGACAGATGGAGAACATTCCCCACTGTTTCCTACCCACATGTCCCCTTTCCCTAAAGCCTGGGATTTGCTCCCTGATTCTCCTACCCTACCCTAAGCAAAACGCACACACGCGCACACAAGCTGCGGGTCCAGCGAATCCGATTGCATCTGTCTCTATACTAGGAAAATGAACTGCAGAATGAAGTCCGACTAAACAGGGAAGGGTCTGGCGTGGGACCCTTATTACATACGTCGCCTCGGGCTTGGCAGAAGGATGGGAGAAATTATTAATCGATGGTATTTACTGAGCGCTTATTGTGTGCAGAGCACTTGCCTAAAGCGTTAAGGAAAAGGAGAGTTCAATCCAGCAGAGTTGGTAGACATGTTCCCTGCCCATAACGAGCTGACAGTCAGGCGAGATGGAAGGATGATGGAGCATTGATGAAGGGACGATGGAGGGATGATGGAGGGACGATGGAGGGACGATGAAGCGGTGATGGAGGGATGATGGAGGGCCGATGGAGGGCCAATGAAGGGATGTCAGCGAGACGACGGAAGGGGTGTCCTAGAGCAGGTAGCAGATGAGTGCAGGTCCAGGTACAAAGACCATGTGACTGAGAACCTGAGCAGAGGAAGTGATTCTACTATTAGTGGCTTGTGCTGTGGTATCTGTCACTGTTTCGTCCCTGCAGAAGCCTGGTTTCTGCTCCTGAAAAGCCGCCTGCAATGCTGCCCTGGTCCGAATTTCAACCTGGGGTCCGAGTGCGAGATTCTCCACAGATTCACTAACGGGCTGTTGACCTCTCACCGCCCCTCAACCTACAGCACAGGGCGCACTCACAGGGATAGCGTTGGGATTGGGACGCCATCCTCTGTCAGTCTGGGCTGGTCCCCTGTCTCCCCTCGGACTCCTGGGTTCTGTCAGCCCAGGAAGGACACCGAAGAGCCCTCAGCCCTCAGATCTCTGTCGCCGGCAGACACTGAGGTACTTCTGCAGATGGACCCCGTCCCCAAAGATAAAGCAGCCGCCGCTCTGAGAGGAATCTCTGGAGGTCCGGATCGGGCCCCAAAGACCTGAAGTGACGTGCCCAATGTCATACACCAGATTAGTGGCAGAACTGGGATTAGAACCCAGGTCCTCTTGACTCCCGGACCCATGCTCTTTCCACTAGGGGACAACTGTTTTGATTTAGATAAATTGTGACTCTTACCTTGGTTATCCTGTTCCATATTGAAATTTCCCTCACCTTTCCCCTACTCCTCTCCGGAGTCACCGGACCTGTCCTGGGCTGGAGAGTATCTACCTCTGCTGAGAGAGAGGCTCACTCCATCTTGTCAGCCCTGGATGCTGGTGGCGGTGACAGGAAGGCCTGGGCGAGTTGTGAGAGCTGTCAGGATCCTTGCTCCCCCTCTTGGCTCTCCCGTTGGCTGCGCCGTCCCCTCAGATGACGGCCCAGTTATTTCCTGGGGAATTCCCCGTTGAAGGACGGACGCGGGGCTCCGATAAGAAAGCTGACTGTCCGGGAATCTCTGAAGGCCGGGATCGTGGGCTCCCTGTGGTCCCGGCCTCCACAGCCTAAATAACTGTCCAGTCCCACGTGGTTCCCACTCTGGGACTCCTTCCTATGACAGCATCAACAGACTAATAATCATTCCCTTGCTTTTATTAATGATAGTGTTCTGGTTAAGCTCTGAGGTTTGGAGCTTCATCCCATGCCAGGGGTTGGGATCATCTGAAATCTGCAGCAGTCCATCTTAGACATTGCCCTGTAGACTGTAAGCTCATCATGAGCAACCAATGTATCTACCAACCCTGATATACTGTTATATCGTACTTTAGTACCAAGGTCTGAACATAGCAAGTGCTCAATAAATACGATCGATCGATTGATATGCATTATTTTCCCCTACTGAATTTCTATCTGCATTCTCCATTCCTCCCAAGCTCACCATTTCACTGTGCCTCCCACTCAGACCCCTACCTCAACATCTTTCCCACGCTTGGAATTCCCTCTCCCTTCATATCCACCAGACCACAATGCTTCCCATCTTCAAAACCCCTTCCTGAAACTCTATTAAATCCACGGTACCATCCCTGTTTATTCTTTACATAATGGTACGTGGTGCGTGTTTACTATTTTCCAGGGACCATTCTAATCACTGAAGTACATACAAGCTAGTCAGATTGGACACACTCCCTGTCCCGCATAGGACTTCCAGTCAATCCCCATTTTACAGATGAGGAAGTTGAGGCAAGAAGTGAAATGACTTGCCTAAGGTCACATGACAGACAACTGGTGGAGGCGGAATTAGAACCCAAGGTCTCTGACTCCCAGGTCCATGCTCTATCAATTGGGCTAGGCTGCTTCCCTGGGCTTCCCTGTCTCAGGGTGCTTAATTGTCTCGGTCTGGGCCTGTGTAAAAAGCCCTCCTCCCCATTCTTAATAATAATAATAATAACAATAACAATAATTGTGGTATTTGATAAGTGTTTACTATGTGCCAGGCACTGTACTAAGCGCTGACGTGGATAGAAGCAAATTGGGTCAGGCAAGTCCCTGTCCCGCGTGGGCTCACAGTCTCAACCCCTATTTCACAGATGAGGGAACTGAGGCCCAGAGAATTGAAGTCTTGCCCACAGTCACATAGCATAAAGGTAACAGACACAAGATTAGAAACCGGGTCATTCTGACTCCCAGGTATATACTCTATAGAGTAGGCCATGCTGCTTCTAAGTTACATCTTATTCCTGACCTCAAACAGTCAATCGGTCATTTAATGAGTTGGGTTTTCTGACATTTTCTGATTGCAAATCTAGAGAAAACGAGAAATGACTCTAAACCCATCCTTAGCCCCTCCCCAGGGATGACTTGGTCGCTTAATCCGGAGAGCAGCATAAGAAGCAGCCTATTTTAGTGTTGAGAGCCCGGGCCTGTGATTCAGAGGACGTGGATTCTAATCCCAGCTCTGCCACCTCTCTGCTACGTGACCCTGGGCAAACCACTTAACTTCTCTGGGCCTCAGTTACCTCATCTGAGAAATGGGGATTAAGAACAATAATAATCACAATAATCATAATAAGAATCGTGGTATTTGTTAAGTGCTTACTATGTGCCAAGCACTGTTCTAGGCGCTGGGGTAGATTCAATGTAATAAAGTTGTCCCACGTGGGTCTCGCAGTCTTAATCCCCATTTTCCAGATGAGGTAACAGACACACAGAAGTTAACTGGCTTGCCCAAGGTCACACAGCAGCCAATGGCTGAGACTGGATTAGACCTCACGTCCTTTGACTTCCAAGCCCGCACTCTTTGCACTAGGTCACGCAAATCCCGTCAAATTCCCCAATGAGCAGGGGTACAATGATCAGGCTAGTGTTTTGGGTTTCTCTGGAGTCATTCCTTCGTTTAGATATTATTTGAACGGATTTCTTTCCATCAATTCCCTTTCGTGCCCAGGCCTCATTCCCCTTCTCCTCCCATGTGTCCTGGGCTCTTACCTCGAGCTGGAAGCTCTGCTTGCTCCTCACAAAAACCTCTCGAACAGCTAGTCAGCGGCTCGGTGACCCAGCGGATCAGCAAAAGAAGTCGTCGGGGCCCGAGTGACCCAATGAGTCGCATAAGATCCATAAAAATGCTTTGAAAGCCTCAAGTGGTGTAATGAACAGGAAAGCTATTTGCATGAACCAAACCTCTTTCTTCCCTCAAATATTTTCATTTCAGGCCCTGAAGACCTTATGGAGAAAAATCAAAGCAGGGTTTTTTTTTTTTTTGCATGAAACAAATTTCTCCCTTTCACCACCAGTATACTCTATTCATTCTCATTTCAGAGGCCTTGAAGGCCTGAAGTGAACTATTACACAGGAGGTGTTCCTGAAGGAAGGAAATTTCTCCTTTTCAGGTTTGTACATTTTTCCTTCAGGTCTTGAAGACCTTACGTGGAATATTATGAGGTGGGTTTTTATATCAAGAAATTTCTCCTTTTTGAACTCCGTATATTACCTTCTCCGGCCCTTAGGCAGAAAAACAAAAGCAGGAGATTATTTGCATGAAGAAAACTTGTCCTTTCTCAACACACATATTCTCTTTCCAGGTCTTGAAGACATTGATTATGAAATATCAAGTAGGAGATGGTTTTAATGAAGTAAATGTCTTCATTTTCAATTCAAACATTCTTTTTTTCAGGCCTCAAGAACCTTTAGAGATGTAAGAGCTGGAGATTGTATGCATGAAGCATATTTCTCCATTTTCACATCAACTATTCTCTTTTCTGGCCTTGAAGACCTTAGCTAGTGAAATAAGGGCTGGAGGTTGTTTATATGAAGCAAATTTTCTCCTTTCCCACTTCAAATATTCTATTTTTCTTCATTGAAGACCTTAGACAGAGAAATAAAAGCTGGAGACGAGCTTCGCATGAAGCAAATTTCTCCTTTCACATCCGATTCTTCTCTTTTCTGGCCTTGGAAACCTTAGGGTAGAGAAATAAAAGCTGGAGGTGGTTTGCATGAAACCCACTTTCTGTTTTCCCTCCAGTATTCTCTTTTGAGGTCTTGAAAACCTTAAAGAAGGAAAATACTGGAGATTCTCCTTTTCACACCACCACACAATCTCTATTCATTCTCAAATAAAAGGCCTTGAAGGCCTGAGGTGGAGGAATGCACAAGAAGTATATCTGTGCTAAAAGGTCTTCCTTGAAGACCTTGTATAGAGAAGTCAAAGCTGGGGATGGCTTGCATGAAGCAAATTCTTCCTTTTCCACCACAGATATTCTCTTTAATGGCCTTGAAGACCTTATGTTGTCAGGTAAGCAGGACATTTTTTGCATGAAGCAAAAGTCTCCTTTTTTAATGCCGTATACTATCTCTTCAGGCTTTGAAGACCTTAGAGAAATAAAAGCTAGAGCTGGACTGCATGACACAAATTTAGCACTTTTCACCTCAGACATTCTCTTTGGAGGCCTTGAAGACCTAAGGCCTTACAGAAGTAACACTTGGATATTGTTTACATGAAGTAAACTAAGCATTTTTCAAGTGAGTGGGCAGTTTTTTTCATGAAGCAAAATTCTCCTTCTTTAACCTCATATTTTTTTTAATTTTTTGAAGATCTGATTTAGAAAAATTAGTGCAGCAAATCGTTTTACCCAATGCAAATTTCCCCCTTTTCACTTGATGGCCTTGAAACCCTTAGGTTGACAAGTAAGCAGGACATTTTTTTCATGAAGCAAAATTCTCCTTTTATAATGTCATATATTATCCCTTCAGCCCTTGAAGACCTTGGAGAAATACAAGCTAGACTTGGTTTGCATGAAGGAAATTTCTCCTTTCCCACCTCAAATATTCTCTTTGGAAGCCTTGAAGTCTTTATTAATCACAACTAGAGTTGGATTTCATGAAACAAATTTCTCCATTTTCACCTCTAGTATTCTCTTTTCTGGCCTTGAAGACCTTAGACAGAGACGTAAAAGCTAGAGATGTTTTTCATGAAGCAAATTTCTCCTTTTGCACCACAAATACTCTCAATTACAATGCCTTGAAGGCCTTAGGTGGAGTAGTGCAGAAGAAGTGTATCTGCCTTTGAAGGTCTGCTTTGAATACTTTATATAGAGAAATAACAGCTGGAGATTGTTTGCATGAAGCAAATTCATCCTTTTTCAACAGATATATTATCTCTTCAGGCCTTGAAGACCTCAGAGAAATAAAAGCCAGAGTTTGTTTGCATGAAACAAATTTCTCCTTTTCCACCTTAAATATTCTATTTAGAGGCCTTGGAGTCTTTTAGAGAAATCAAAACTAGAGTTGGCTTGCATGAACCAAATTTCTACTTTTTCAACTCAGATGTTCTCTTTGGAGGCCTTGAAGACCAGAACCGTATAGAAATAACACCTGGAGATTGTTTGCCTGAAGTAAACTAATCTTTTTTCACATCATATATTCTCTTGGAAAAGCCTTGAAGACCTAAGTTGGACAAATGAGCAGGACAGCTTTTTCTTGAAGAAGAATTCTTCTTCTTGAACCCCACATATCATTTTTTCATGCCTTGAAGATCTGATTTAGAAAAATGAGAACAGGAAATTGTTTGCATAAAGCAAATTTCTCCTTTTCGCTTGCAGTAGTCACTTTTGAGGCCTTGGAGACCTTTGGTAGAGAGATAACACCTGGAAATTGTTTGCATTAAGCAAATTTAACCTTTTGTACCACATAAATTCTCTTTGATAGCCTTGAAGCCCTTAGGTTGACAAATGAGCAGGACATTTTTTGCATGAAGCGAAATTCTCTTTTTTTAATGCCATATACTATCTTTCAGGCCTTGAATACCTTAGAGTAATGAAAGTTAGACTTTGCATGAGACAAATTTCTCCTTTCCCATCTCAAATATTCTCTTTGGAGGCATTGTGGATCTAAGACCTTACAGTAATAACAGCTGGAGTTTGTTTTCAGGATGAAAACTGATCATTTTTCACCTCATATATTCTCTTTGAAGACTCAAGGATGACGAATTAGCGGGACAGTATTTTCGTGAAGCAAAATTCACCTTCTTTAGCCCTCTATATTTTTTTCAGGTCTTGAAGATCATTGAATGAATGAATATTTAGAAAACTCATCGCAGGAAATTGTTTGTATAAATCAAATTTCTCCTTTTGCACCAGATATCTTCTCTTTGGAGGGCTGGAAGATGTTGCAGAAATACAAACTGGGAGATTGCATGGAACTTTCTCCTTTTTCACCTCAAATATCCTCTTTCACGGCCTTCAAGACCCTTGGTAGAGAAATCAAGCTGCGGACACTTTGCTGGTTGCAAATGTTTCCTTTTCCATCTCAAATATTCTATATTCTGGTCTTGAAGAACTTCGATACAGAAATCAAAGCTGGAGGGTGTTTGCAAGAAGGAAATGTTCTCCTTTTTCATCTAAAATACTTGCTTTTGAGGCCTCGAAGACTTTAGACAGAGAAGTAAAAGCTGGAGTCAGTATGCATGAAGCGAATTTCTCCTTATGCACCTCAAATTCTCTTTAGGCCTAGAAGACCTTGGGTACAGAAATCAAAACTGGAGGTCTTTGCAGGAAGCATATTTCACCCTTTTCACCTCATATATTCCCTTTTTTAAGGCATTAAGGATTTTATGTAGAGTAATAAAAGCTGGAGAGAGTTTGCATGAAGCAAATTTCCCCTTCTACACCTACGATATTTTCATTTTGTGCCTTGTAGACCTTGGGTAGAGAAATCAAAGCTGGAGGTCTTTGCAAGAAGCAACTTTCTTCTTTTTCACCTCAAATGCTTTCTTTTCTAAAGCACTGATGTCCTTAAGAAGAGAAATAAAAGGTGGGGATGATTTGCATGAAGCAAATTTCCCCTTCCTCACTTCAAATATTCTCTTTTCGGGCCTTGAAGACTTGCGGGAGAGATGTTAAGAGCTGGAGATGGTTTGCATGAAGCAGATTTCTCCTTATGCTCCTCATATATTCTCACTGCTAGCCTTGAAGACCTTCGGTAGAGAAATGTAAGCTGCAAGTCTTTGCATCTTTGCATGAAGCACTTTTCTCCTTTTTCCATCTCATATATCTTCTTTTCAGGTCTTGAAAACTTAATTAGACAAGTGAAAGCAGGAGATGGCTTTTCATGTAGCCAATTTCTCCAGTTTCACCTCAACTATTCTCTTTGGAGGCCTTGAAGAACTCAGATGGAGAAATGAAAGCTGGAGATGGTTTGCATGAAGCAAATTTCTCCTTTGGAAGCTCAAATAGTCTCTATTTGGTCTCCGTGAAAAGGCCTGGAAGGCCTGAAGTGAAGTAATGAACAGGAGACATATCTGCCACATGAAGCACATTTATCCATTTTCACCTAAATCATTCTCTTGTAAGGCCTTGAAGGCCTTAAAGGAATTAAAGCTCGAGATTGTTTGCATGAAGCAAATGGATCATTTTTCACCTCTCACATGCACTTCAGAGGCCTTGAAGACCTAAGGTGGACAAATAAGCAGGACAGGTTTTTCATGAAGTAAAATTCTCCTTTTATAAAAAATGCCATATCGCATTTTTTCAGGCCTTCAAGAACTCAGTGAGAAAAACGAAAGCAGGAAATGATTTGTGTAAAGCAAGTTTCTCCTGTTCCCTGAAAAGATTCTATTTTCAGGCCTTGAAGACCTTAGAAAAGCATAAAATGGAGATTGTGTGCATGAGACTAACCTTCTCCTTTTTCACCTCAAATATCCTCTTTAGGAGGCCTCAAAATTCTCAGACAGAGACAGAAAAGCCAAGGTTGTTTACATGTAGAACGTTTCTCCCTTTTCGCCTCAAATATTCTCTTATTCATTCTCAATTAAAAGAACTTGAAGGCCCGAGGTGGAGAAAGAACCAAAGGATGCATCTGCAGGAAAACAGATTTCTTCTTTGGCACATGTACTCTCTTCTGAAGCCTTGAAAACCTTGAGTGGAAAAATAAGGAGGAGAGTTTTTGTTTGAAGCAAAAGTATCCTTTTTTAACCCCAAATATTATCTTTTCAGGCCTTGTTAACGTTAGGTACAGAAACTGTAGCAGGAGATTTTCCTCTTAAAGAAACATTCCTCTTTTTCATCTCAAATGTTCTCCTTTGTGGCCCTGAAGACCACCTTAGCTAGGGAAAACCAAGTGGAGATTCTTTGCTTGAAGCAAATTTCTCCTTTGGCACCACCTATAAGACTGTGAACCCCAGTTGGGACAACCTGATTTTGTTGCATCTAGCTGAGCGCTTAGAACAATGCTTGTGTGCTTAACAAATGCGATTATTATTATTACTGTTATCACTATTATCAGTTTGGAAAGGGCTGAGGGTTTCTGAGAATGGGGTGATGGGAAGGAATCACTGACACTAACTGGGTGGACACGACGCGAAAATCGCTGGTTTCAGAAGGAACAGGTTGCAGTCTAGGGTTCGTCCTCTTCTAACTCAGAGCTGAGACACTGTACCAAACGGGAGATGAGAAGGTCTTTGCGTTCTCTCCTCTGAATGTCCCTGTCCTCTTTCAAAATATCTCAGTGATGGAAAATGGATAAATAATCTGTCAACCCCCATTTCCTCCCCTCCCCATTCCAGTCCATCAGATCACAGCTTTCCCCCTCTTCGAAGCCCCTCTGTCTGCCCACCACTTCCAGGATGCCATACATGATTCACTTTTCTTCTCCCTAAGTCATCTTCTCCCAAATACCAATCAGCATCTTAGACCACTTCTCCATTTTTGTACTCATACCCACCATTATAGTTTTGTACATAGTGGCTTTTATAAAATGTACTCTTTAAGCACATATTCATCTTTTTACCATTATTTCCATTCTCTTCTCTGTCATCTCATGAATTAATTCTGTGTCTATCTCCCCCGTTAGATTTTAAACTCCTGGAAAGCAGGGGCGTTGTTCAATTTATTTTGATCTCTCTGAAAGGTCCACTATAGTACTTTACACCCAGGATGCATTCAATAAATATCCTTGATTGATGGATGGGTGGACTGATACATGGATGTATGGATGGGTTGTTGGATGGATGGGTGGATGGAAGGGTGGGAGAGTAGATGGATGGATGGATGGATGGATTGGTGGAATGTCTGCTGTGTGACCTTAGGTAAGGCACTTCACTTCTCTGTGCCTCAGTTATCTCATCTTTAAAATGGGAACTGAGACTGTGAGCACCATGTGAGATAGGGACTGTGTAAAACCTGATTAGCTTGTATCTGCCCCAGCACTTAGTACTGTGCCTGTCACATAATAAGCGCTTAAAAATACTATTATTATTATTATTATTATTATTATTGATGGATGTATGGGTGTGTGGATTGAAGGATGGATGGATGGATGGTCAGATGGATGAACGAATGGATTCGACACAAGGATTTGATCAAATTCATTCATTCATTTATTCATATTTATTGAGCACTTACTGTGTGCAGAGCACTGTACTAAGCGCTTGGAAAATACAATTCCATTAGTAATCACCCCTGTCTACAACGGGCTCACATTCTCGAAGGGGGAGACTGTAAGCCCATTGTTGTGTAGGGACCACCTCTATATGTTGACGACTTGTACTTCCCAAGCGCCTAGTACAGTGCTCTGCACACAGTAAGTGTTCAATAAATACGATTGAATGAATGGATGAATGAATGACAGGCATCAAAACAAGTAAACAGGCATTTAAATGTGGGGAGCAGTTTCCGTGACTGCGTCCCTTGTCACCCTCCGATTTTCTGATTTTCATAACCACCAAGAGTGATTTTAAAATTCATAGAATTACTGTTATTATCAGTAATAGTACCAACATTATCATTATTGAATATATTATGAATTTACTTGCAAAAGACTGCCAAGTGCTGTAGTAGAAACAGACTAAGCAGATAGGACAGGTTTCCTGACCTACAGGGGTTTAGATTATAAGAGAAAGAGAGAGCACATATTGAATCCCGATTTTACAGAGGTTACGTGGCTGGACCAAAGTCATTCAGCAGGCCAGTGGCAGAACCGGACAGACATTTCAAGTCTCATGACTCTCAGCCACATGCTCATTCCACTAACCCATGGTGACGCCCAGACAATCACTTGCCATTCTTTTATTCATTCATTCCTATTTAGTGAGTGCTTACTGTGTGCGGAGAACTGTACAAAGCGCTTGGGGAGTACAATTCAGAATAAAGAGAGACAATCCCTGCCCACACCGCGCTTACAGTCACACACGGCTTATCAACATCTGCCTCAGACATTGACAAATCCTCAGACGGTGGACTTTCTCTTTAGACAGCTGTTTATATGGATACGCCAACGGCCAAGACCTTGATGAGGAATGGGATAGTCAACAAAAGGAAACAGACATTTTGTACCTTAGAGGAGGGAGGAGGAATCTCTCCTTTAGGACTCTCCCCAGGGTCGCCTTCATTTCCCGGTTCCTCAGGCTATCGATGAGGGGGTTCAGGGAGGGGGGCACCGTAGTGTAGAACACGGACACCAGCAGGTCCAAGGCCGAAGGGGAGACTGACGCGGGCTTGAGATAGGCAAAGGTTCCTGTCGAGAGGACGAAGATGATGACAGCGAGGTGAGGCAGGCAGGTAGAGAAGGCTTTGGCCCCGCCATAGATGGCTGGCATCCTCAGCACGGCCTGGAAGATGTGCACCTAGGAAATGATGATGAAGACGAAGCAGAAGACACATAAAGCTAGCCCAGCGGTGACATTCACATCGATGGCGACGTGGTCCTCAGAGCAGGAGATCTTCAGCAGGGAGGGGACGTCGCAGAAGAACTGCTGGACGATGTTGGACCCACAGAATCTCAGAGATAAAGACTAAGCTGCAAACGAGACCCAATACAGCACCCCGCTGAGCCAGGAGAAGGCCACCATCTTTCCACAGGCCGCGTTGTTCGTGATGAGCTTATAGCGCAGGGGGCGGCAAATGGCGGCGTAGTGATCGTAGGACATTGCCCTGAGGACGACCATCTCTGAAACAGCAAACAGAACCACCAAAAAAACCTGGACGGCACAGCCCAAGTGGGAGATGAATCTACGATCCGTCAGGGAGATGACGACGGACTTGGGGATAGTGACGGAGAGGTGGAGGACAGACAGATTCCTGAGGAAGAAGTACAAGGGAGTGTAGAGGCCCCAGTCGAGGACGGTGAGGGCAACAATGAGGATATTTTCCATCACAGCCGCCGGGTAGACCAGGAGGAATAGCGTGGCGTAAACCAGTTCAGCTCGCGGAACTCCGAGAATCCCAGCAGGAGGAATTCCCTCACCGTGGAGACGTTGGGCATTCTTCCGAGGCAGCATTGACTTTCTGCAATGGATCATGGAAGAGCCAAAGTTAGAGTCACTTGATAGCATGAGTGAAGGAATCGATAGGACCCTTGCTGGAGATTCTCTATGGAAAGGAGACAGTTATTGGATGACTTTGAGTTCACCGTCGAGATATTGAACATTTCTGGGGAATAATATCGACTCCCTACACAGGAAGAGGGAATACTGCAATTTAGAAACACCGATGTTGGGGGTGAAGGAATGAGACTAAGTCAATCAATTCTATTTACTGATTACCTACAGAGTTCACGGTATTAGTATATATGATCGCTGCCTCCAAAGAACTTCTATTCTATTGGAAGCACCAAGCTTTTAACTGTGTAGAAACAAGCTGCTATTGGGAAGAACCAGGCCTCGGAGTCAGAGGACCTGGGTTCTAATCCCAACTTTACCACTTGTCAGCTGTATAGCCTTGGGAAAGTGACTTAATTTCTCTACACCTCAGTATTCTCAATAGGAAAACGAGGATTCGATACGTGTTTTCCCTCCTACTTAGTCTGTGAGTCCCTTGTGATCGTGTTGAACTAGATTGTCATGAAACTCCCCCAGAGCATAATACTTTGCTTGGAACGTAGTAAGGGCTTAATAAATATCAAGAGTATTATTTTTGATTAAGGAGACTGAAACTAAACTGAATAGTAGATAGGAAAGGTCAGAGAACATACAGATATGTACATGAGTATTGTGAAATTTTTTCAGTGGTTTTAGAGTCAAACAAGGAATGACTTAATACATATATTCAACCATTTAGTGCAGAAAGAATGAGCCTGGTAGACAGAAGGACCTGGATTTTAATCCTGTCTGTCTATTTGTCTGCTGTGTGACTTGGGGTCAGTCACTTACTTTCTCTGTGCCTCAGTTACCTCGTCTTTAAATTGGGGATTGCAAGAGTGAGCGCCCTATTGGGCATGGACTATATCCAACCTGATTGGCTTGTATCAACCCCAGTGCTTAGTACACTACCTGGCATATAATAAGCCCCTAGCGATACCATAAAACAAACAACAAAAATGAAACCCACATATACACCAAAGTGATTCCATTTGCTCACATTTCTGCATTCACAGCTGTAGTCGCACAAAAACAAGCGTACCTCATCATTTATCTAGTCCTTTCCTAAAGCATCGCTCAATCTACATCACTCCTCTCCTCAACCTCCTCTCCCGACAAGTTGTGTTTTTTCACAAGCAAAAAACTCACAATCGGCCTGAAGGCTCTCCACCCTGTGACTGCACTTCATCCCCTTTGCATCGTTCAGCTCGTCTCCTCAGCTCTCAAACCAACTTTCTGGTTGTTACTCGTGATCGGCTCTCCCTTTCCATCCTAACCTGGAACTCCCTCTCTCATCCCTTCAAAATCAGAGAGAGCACAGTTCTTTCCAAATTCTGAGCCCCCCTCCTCCATCCAAATTCCCCGATTCATTTTCCAGCTCTCTAAACATACTTCACCCAACTCAAGCGCGAATCAACTCATTTCCATCCTCATTTAATGGAAAAAGCATGGGTCCAGGAGTTCTCTTCTTGATTGTGAACTCCTTGAAGGCAGCATTGTTCTATTGTACTCTCCCAAGCATAGCTTAGAGGGAGTCAGAGGACTTGGGTGCTAATTCTTCCTCTGTCCCCTTGCTGCTGTGGGACCTTGGTAAAGTCACTTAACTTCTCTGGGACTCAGTTTCCTCATCTGTAAAATGGCATGCAATAATTGCATATTCAACTTTCCATTATTTCTTTTCTTCTAGAAGGAGCAGAGAATGTGTCTTTTATGGTGTTCTAAAGTGATTAGAGCACGGGCTTGGGAGTCAGAAGGAGTCAGAAGGACCTGGGTTGTAATTACGGTCTGCCTCATGTCCGATGTGTGAACATGAGCAAGTCATTTAACTTCTCTGAGCCTCAATTGCCTCATATGTAAAATGGGAGTTAAGACTGTGAGCCCCATATGGAACAAGGACTGTGCTTAACTTTTATCTACCGCAGCTCTTAGGACTGCTATTATTATTATTATCCTCACAAGGACTTAGTGCTCACAGTAAGCACTCAATAAATAAGATTGAAGATTGATTGACTGTTAGTAAATTATATTGTGTCAACCTAGCCCGGTAGACTGGAAAGTTATTGTGGGTAGGAATTACAACCTTTCCCTATTTTAATCCTTCCAACATTTGGGAATAATTCTTTCAAGGAAGAATTTCTGATAGTGCTGGTGGCGGTCCAAAGCTGGTCATACTCTTTCAGCCCTACTTGCCATTTACCCTCTGCAAGAGATTCTGGGATCCATTGAAGGCCGACGTGACTGTCTGTGATGCTGTGCTGGAGCACCGTAGCCATGTGGGTGGTTGGCATGGTAGCGAGGTTTGAGATTGAAGGAGATGTGTGTGATGGATGGTGTTTACTGAACTGGAAAACACCACTCCTCATACAAGCCCACCTCCCTTGCTAGTGACCGTGTCCTTGTTACAACCATAAATTAGGCCCCAGACTGGCTCCATCTATTCCATCCTCATCCTCGTTTGCCCCTTCCCCTCCCTCCCATTCACCCTCGGTCACTCTCACCGGAGCAGTCTGGGGGTCGCTGACCTCTGCAGGGCTAGGCTGGTCCCCTCTTTCGCCTCAGACCCCTGGGTTCGGTAATCCAGGAAAGAACACAGAAGAGCCCTTAATCCCTCTCTGCTCTCCGTCAGACCCTGAAAAGCTTTCAAGACCGGGTTCCATCCTTGTAGATAAAGCAGGAGCTGCTCCAACGGACATCCCTGCAGGATGCCTCAGGGCCCTGCTAAGGGACCTCGTGGCCCGGACAAGCCACGCACCCTCTGGTCACGTGGTTCCTGAGCCTCCTGGGAGACAAGAGCCCAGTCTCGCGAGCATCAGCGATGGTGCTGGCCCTCGGCGTTCCCGTGGAAACAGCGGCATCTGCATCCCAGAGTCCCAAGGATTCCTGTTGTCAACGACAATCTTTAGCCACTGTGATTTGTATCACCTTTGTCTAATTCAAAACCTGAGACTTTCAATCTGTCTGTAAAATTAGCCAATTATAACTTGTTCTTACGGTATTTGTGAAGCGCTTACTATATATCAGGCACTATAATAAGTGCTGGAATAGATACAAGCTAATCAGATTGGACAGAGTCCACTTTCCCCGGTGGGCTCACATCTCAAACCCCGTTTTACAGATAAGGAAACTGAGGCACGGAAAATTTAAGTGACCCTGCCCAAGGTCAAACAGCAGACATGTGGTGGAACCGGGATCAGGACCCATGTCCATTTGAATCCCAGGCCCGCGCTCCACCCACTAGGTAACGCTGCTTCTTCTGATTTGTCCTGATTGCAAATCCGTTTAAGCATTGTTCATACTGACTATATAAAATGTACCCTTGAATCAAGCGTTGATCCTCTTTCTCATCTTTCCCTTCTCTCCTTTGTCCTTTACATAATTTACAATGTGTCTATCTCCCCCATTAGATCATAATCTCCTGGAGAGCAGGAACAATGCAATTTTAACTCTTTTTACCTCTCCTGAGAGCTTACTACACTGCTTTGCATTCAAGATAAGGACAATTAAAAGCCATTGATAATAATAATAGTAACAATGATGGTCTTCGCTAAGCGCTTAACTCTGTGCCAATCACTATTCTAAGTGCTGGAGTAGATACAGAGGTATCAGGTTGGACAAAGTCCCTGTCCCACATGGGCCTCGCTGTGTCGATCCCCATTTTTCACAGAGACACAGAGAAGTGAAGTGACTTGCCCCACCCAGGTCTCAGGGCAGACAAACAGAGGACTCACAAGCCCGTGCTCTGGATGGATGGATGGACGGATGGATGGATGGATGGATGGATGGATGGATGGATGGATGGGTGGATGGATGGATGGATAGATGAATGGTTGGAAGAAAGGATGGATGGAAAGAAGGAAAAATGGATTAATGAGAGAGGATGGATTTGAAAAGACAGATGGAGCTGCGTCATCCTTTCTTCCCTTCTCTTATACCTCTTCCCATTGTCCAACTTCCATACCTACACCCAGAGTCATACTGGGGAACTAACATATTATTATGTTTTCGTAGTTATTGCTCAAAGCCCTACTAAGAACTCACCTCCTCCAGGAGGCCTTCCCAGACTGAGTCCCCTGCTTCCTTCCCCCCTCCTCCCCCTCCCTATCCCCCGCCTTACTTCCTTCCCCTCCCCACAGCACCTGTATATATGTATATATGTTTGTACATGTTTATTACTCTATTTATTTTACTTGTGCGTATTTATTCTATTTATTTTATTTTGTTCATATGTTTTGTTTTGATGTGTGTCTCCCCCTTCTAGACTGTGAGCCCGCTGTTGGGTAGGGGCAGTCTCTATATGTTGCCAACTTGTACTTCCCAAGCGCTTAGTACAGTGCTCTACACACAGTAAGTGCTCAATAAATACGATTGAATGAATGAGTGAATAATAATGATATCATTATTGTATTTATTAAGAGGTTATGTGCCTAAATTGTTCCACCTGCTGGAGTAGAAACAAAAGACAGTACAGACACAATTCCTGTCTCAAAGGGGCTCAAGGTGTATGAGAAAGAATGATCCTAGGGATATTATGTCATTGCCCCCAAGTACACAGAGCAGGCCAATAGCAGAGCTGGCATCAGAACTCAAGTCTTAATCAATCAATCAATCATATTTATTGTGAACTTACTCTGGGCCCAGCACTGTACTAAGCACCTGGAAAAATTCAGCGTAACAGAGTTGGTAGTCATATTTCCTGCCCACAGTGAGCTTACCGTCTAGAGCGATTCCCATTCCTTTAGTTCATGATAAAAAGTTTAAAAACATTAGCGTATTTCTTAAGTATTTGCTATGTGCCAAGCACTGTTCTAAGTACAGTGGGGTAGATGCAAGGTAATCAGGTTGTCCCATATGGGGTTTACAATCTTAATCCCCATTTTACTGATGATGTAACTGAGACACGGAGAAGTTAAGTGCTTCACCCAAGGTCACACAGAAGAGAAGTAGCTGAGTAGGGATTAGAACAGCCCCCAAACTAGATTTACTGTACTAAACACTTGGGAGAGTTCAGTTTACCAGAGTTGTTAAATACGTCCGCTGCCCTCAGTGAGCTTACAGTCTACAGGGACTCCATTTCCTTTAGGCCATAATGCCCCCCTAAAACTGGATTGTCCGTTCTACTTCATTCTTAGCCGCCTCCCTCCCAGACTTTGACAATTCATCAACGTCCAGTGTTTTCTGTGAACCCAGTAGGACAGCTGAGTATCTGGCAATTCCTTGGTTAAGTGGCGGTATGAGATTATTTTCACAAGGAAGGAGACATTTTGTCCCAGAGCAGAGGCTGGGTGAGCGACCTTTTTAGGATCCTGTGCATGGCGGCCTTCATGTCTCGGTTCCTGAGGCTGCATATAAGGGAGTTCAGACCAGGGAGTACCACTGCATAGAACACGGACACCAGCAGGTCCACGATCAAGGAGGAGTCTGAGGGCGGCTTGATGTAGACAAATCATCAATCATCATCATCATCATCAATCGTATTTATTGAGCGCTTACTGTGTGCAGAGCACTGTACTAAGCGCTCGGGAAGTACAAATTGACAACATATAGAGACAGTCCCTATCCAACAGTGGGCTCACAGTCTAAAAGGGGGAGACAGAGAACAAAACCAAACATACTAACAAAATAAAATAGAATAGATATGTACAAGTAAAATAAATAAATAAATAGAGTAATAAATATGTACAAACATATATACATATATACAGGTGCTGCGGAGAAGGGAAGGAGGTAAGATGGGGGGGATGGAGAGGGGGACGAGGGGGAGAGAAAGGAAGGGGCTCAGTCTGGGAAGGCCTCCTGGAGGAGGTGAGCTCTTAGCAGGGCCTTGAAGGGAGAAAGAGAGCTAGCTTGGCAGATGGGCAGAGGGAGGGCATTCCAGGCCCGGGGGATGACGTGGGCCGGGGGTCGATGGTGGGAGAGGCGAGAAAGAGGTACGGTGAGGAGATTAGCGGTGGAGGAGCGGAGGGTGCGGGCTGGGCTGTAGAAGGAGAGAAGGGAGGTGAGGTAGGAGGGGGCGAGGTGATGGAGAGCCTTGAAGCCCAGGGTGAGGAGTTTCTGCCTGATGCGCAGATTGATTGGTAGCCACTGGAGATTATTGAGGAGGGGAGTAATATGCCCCGAGCGTTTCTGGACAAAGATAATCCGGGCAGCAGCATGAAGTATGGATTGAAGTGGAGAGAGACACGAGGATGGGAGATCAGAAGAAGTCTGATGCAGTAGTCCAGACGGGATAGGATGAGAGCTTGAATGAGTAGGGTAGCGGTGTGGATGGAGAGGAAAGGGCAGATCATGGCAATGTTGCGGAGCTGAGACCGGCAGGTTTTGGTGACGGCTTGGATGTGAGGGGTGAATGAGAGAGCGGAGTAGAGGATGATACCAAGGTTGTGGGCTTGTGAGACGGGAAGGATGGTAGTGCCGTCAACAGAGATGGGAAAGTCAGGGAGAGGGCAAGGTTTGGGAGGGAAGACAAGGAGTTCAGTCTTCGACATGTTGAGCTTTAGGTGGCGGGCAGACATCCAGATGGAGATGTCCGGAAGGCAGGAGGAGATGCGAGCCTGGAGAGAGGGGTGGAGAGCAGGGGCAGAGATGTAGATCTGGGTGTCATCAGCGTAGAGATGATAGTTGAAGCCGTGGGAGCAAATGAGGTCACCAAGGGAGTGCGTGTAGATTGAGAACAGAAGGGGACCAAGCACTGAACCTTGAGGAACTCCCACAGTAAGAGGATGGGAGGGGGAGGAGGAGCCTGCAAAAGAGACTGAGAATGAACGACCGGAGAGGTAAGAGGAGAACCAGGAGTGGACGGAGTCTGTGAAGCCAAGGTCAGATAGCGTGTTGAGGAGAAGGGGGTGGTCCACAGTGTCGAAGGCAGCTGAGAGGTCGAGGAGGATTAGGACAGAGTATGATCCGTTGGATTTGGCAAGCAGGAGGTCATTGGTGACCTTTGAGAGGGCAGTTTCCGTGGAATGTAGGGGACGGAAGCCAGACTGGAGGGGGTCGAGGAGAGAGTTGTTGTTGAGGAATTCTAGGCAGCGCGTGCAGACAACTCGTTCAAGGAGTTTGGAAAGGAATGGTAGGAGGGATATGGGGCGATAACTAGAAGGTGAGGTGGGGTCAAGAGGGTATTTTTAGGATGGGAGAGACATGGGCATGTTTGAAGGCACCCCCAAATGCACCCACATAGAGGAAAACAGTGACGACGATGAGGTGGAGTAGGCAGGTGGAGAAGGCTTCAGCCCAGCCCTCGGTGACCGGCATCCTCAGCACGGCTCAGAAGATGAGCACGTACAAGACGACGATTGAAATGAAGCAGACGAAAGCTAAGGCTGCCCCAAAATTACAGTAGCGTCGATGGCGATGTGCTTCTCGTAGCGTGATTTTCCGCAGAAGGGAGACGTCACAGAACAACTGGGGAAAGGTGTTGGACCCGCAGAAGGACAGAGAGAACGTCCCTACCGAACACATTGCTTCAAACAGGCCCCTGCTGTGCCAGAAAGTGGCAGCCATTTTCTCACAGGCCCCTTGAGCCATGTCGACCTCGTAGATCAGGGAGAGGCAGATGGCAGCGTAGCGGTTGTAAGACATCACCATGAAGACAGATAGCTCTGAGCTGGAAAATCAGACCACAGAGAAGACCTGGACGGCACAGCTCTCTAGGGAGTTGGATGTCTTTTTGGTCAGGGATTTGTGGATGGATTTGGGGACGGTGACGTAGATGTAGCAGACGTCAAGGACGGACAGGTTCCAGAGGAAGAAGTACATGGGGGTGTGGAAGCGCCAGTTGAGGGTGGTGACGGCGATGATGAGGAAGGAGATTCCCCATCAGGGCCGCCAGGTAGACCAGGAGGAACAGCGCAGCCTGAACCAGATGCATCTCCCGGACCTCCGAGAATCCCAGCATGAGGAATTCTGTCTTCACGGTGACATCGGTCATTTTCCAGGAATTGACATTGATTGCCTAAGGAAATTTAGAAAACATTGGGATTAGAATAATATTCCAGAGAAATGTGCACAGGAGAGGAGATAATCTGTAGGTTGGAGGGAATCTCGGGGGGTTTTATCTAATTTTTCATGCTCACTATGTTCCAGACTCTATACCAAACACTAATCAGGTTGTTCATCTCCTCCAATCAATCTGCCTTGGTTCAAGACGGAACTGAAACCATTCCTGACTCCTAGAAATCTATTCCATTTGAAAGCATCTGCAAGGATTGTGGTCACATAATTCTATGTAATTGGAGTAACACCACAGCCTAGTGGAAAGAGGATGGTCCTTGGAGTCTCCGAGACCTTGCTCCTAGTACCGACTCTGCCACATACCTGCTGGGCGACCTCAGGCAAATAACATTTCTGTTCCTTGGTTTCCTCATCTGTAAAATGGGGTTTAAGATGGTGAGTCCCATGCGGAACAGGTACAGTGTCCAATCTGATTATTTCATATCTATTTCAGCACGGAGTATGGTGTTGGCACATCGTAAGCACTTAACAAATACCACAATTATTATTATTAAGAAAGAACAGGAAAATTCCTGTTGTATCCTGGGCTTATATTGAAATTTCCCTTCACTGGCCCTCACCTTCCCCTTATCCTCCTCGGAATCACTGGGCCTGTCCTGGGCTGGGGAGCATCAACCTCTGCTGAGAGACCGTCTCACTCCACCTCGTCTATCCTGGACGCTGGTGGGGTTGAAAAAAGATATGGTTGAGGGGAGGAGGATGTCAGGATCCTTCCTCTCCCTCCCGGCTCTCCAGATGGTTGCACCGTCCCCTCAGATGATGGCCGAGTTATTTCCTAGGGGATTCCCCACGGGAGGATGGGCCCGGAGCTTGGCTGAGGCAGTTGACTGTCCGGGAATTTCAGAAGGCCGGGATCATGGGCTGCCTGTGGTCTCAACTTAAATAAGTGCCCAGTCTCACGTGGTTCTCACTCTGGGACTCCTTCCTAGAACAACAATAGTGGATTCATCATCATTCCATTTTCATGATTAATAATTGGTTTCTATTTCAACTCTGGAGATTGGAGATGTATCAGGCCAAGACCGTGGGCCATTGTAAATCAGCTCTCTCTCACCTACCCATTCTCTTCTCTCACTACACCCCAGCTCACACTCACCAATCCCCAAAGAATTTCTTACCATGTCTTTTTCTTAGCTTCCCTTCCTACATCCCTTGGATTGTACCCTTCCTCCTGCCTGGTACTCCCTTCCTCCTTCAAACCTGCCAAACCTCATTTCTCCCCATTTTCCAATCCCTCTTGGAGCCCAACTCATTTGATTTGTTGTCGGTCTCCCCCTTCTAGACTGTGAGCCCATTATTGGGTAGGGACCGTTTCTATATGTTGCCGACTTGTACTTCCAAGCTCTTAGTACAGTGCTCTGGACACAGTAAGCGCTCAATATATACAATTGAATGAATGAATGAATGAATGTAATAGGATTTTCCAGTGAAATTTCATTTTCCCATTTGTCATTTTAGAAGGCAGGCATTCACAAGCACGTGTAAATCTTTGGTAAAGTGTAACGTCCTTATTTGCAAAGAATATATCTTCTGTTGTACTTCAATTATACTGACATAGTACTTAAATATTGAAGTACATAAAACAATTTCCTTTCCTCTTCACCCAAACTTCTACCACATTGGTCCAGTCACTTATCCTGTCCCAACTTGATAACTGCATCAGCCTCCTTGTTGACCTCCCTGTCTCCTTTCTCTCTCCATTCCAGTCCATACTTCACTCTACTGCCCGGATCATTTTACTACGCAAACGTTCAGGCCATGTTTCCCCACTCCTCAGAAACCTCCAGTGGTTTATGATCCACCTCCACATCAAGCAGAAACTCCTTATCATTTGTTTTAAAGCCCTCAATCAGCTTGCTCTCTCCTACTTCATCTCACTGTTGAAACCTAGCCTGCATATCTCACTCCCCTAGTGCTAACTTACTTACTGTACCACGATTTAGTCTATCTCACTGACGACCTGTCACCCACATCCTGTCTCTGAGCTGGCTTACCCTTCGTCTTCACATCTGATGGATGATCACTCTCCCCACCTTCAAAGCCTTATTTAAGGCACAGCTCCCCCGAAACACCTTCCTTGAATAAGCCCTGATTTCCTTTTTTCCCACTCCCTTCAGAGCAATCCTGATTTTCTCCCTTATTTCATCCAGCCCCGTAGCACGCATACGTATATCCAGTATTTATTTACATTAACGGCTGTCTTCCTCTCTAGCCTGTATGCTCGTTGCAGACAGGGAATGCATCTTTTATATTGTATTATTGTGCTCTCCTAAGCACCTAGTACAGTGTTCTGCACACAATAAGCACTCAATAAATACAATTGACCAACTGACTGACTGATTTTCTTGTATTTACTCTAGCACTTAGTACAATGCCTAGCACAAATTAAGCACTTAACGAATTCCAAAAAAAGGAAGACATGCACATTCTGGCCCCAGGGAGTTCACAATTTAGTGAAGAGAGTAGACACCAGTGATTCTCATCAGAGAACGTAAGGATTTTACAAGGAGGGGTACCAGTGCCAGGATGAAGTAGATCCATTATTAACTGAATATACAATTGGTAATCTATGTATAGGTAAAAATTGGGAGTGTAAAAGTATACATTGGGATGAAGGGTAACTGTAGATCTGATACAGTTGAACTCTTGTGAGTTGCTTGGGGCTGACTTCCAGGAATTGGGGAAATGGCACCTGTATCTCTTGGGTCTTGGCACCCTCTTCTATATCCTCTGGTCCTCTGTCTCTGTCCCCACTCACCCCAACTTATCAAATAATCAGTCAATCAATCCATGGTCTTTACTGAGCGATTACTGTTTGCAGAGCACTGTACTAAGTGTCTGGGATTGTACAGTAATACAGAGCTGGTAGTCCGGTTTTCTGTCCACAATGAGCTTACAGGCTAGAGGAGTCTCTATAGACATTAATCAATCGATCACTCAATCAATTCTATTTGCTGAGCACTTTCCATGTACAGAATACTGTACTAGGTGCTTGGGAGAGTACAGTATAACTGAGTTGGCAGACACATTCCCTGCCCACAATGAGCTTACAAGTCTAGAGAAGTAACGTGGCTCAGTGGAAGGAGCACGAGTTTAGGAGTCAGAGGTCATGGATTCAAATCCCGGCTCCACCGCTTGTCAACTGTGTGACTTTGAGCAAGACACTTAACTTTTCTGTGCCCCAGTTACCTCATCTGTAAACTGGGGATTAAGATTGTGAGCCCCACATGGGACAACCTGATCACTTTGTATCTTCCCCAGCGCTTAGAACAGTGTTTTGCACATAGTAAGGGCTTAAAAAATACTAAAATTACTATTATATTATTACAGCAGTATGCTTGTAAGTCTAGAGAAGGATACAGATATTAATCAGTCAATCAGACAATCAGTCAATGGTATTTATGGAGCACCTGCTCTGTGTGGAGCACTGTCTCAAACAATCGATCAAGCATTGGTGTTTATTGAGTGCTTATTATGTGAAGAGCATGGTACTAAGTGCTTGGGAGAGTACTACACAACAAAGTTGGTAGAATGTTCCCTGTCAACATGGAGCTTACAATCTACAGGGTTACCTTGAATTTCTCCCCTGCGGGATCAAGGAAAGATCTCTACATCCTGAACAAGAAGAAGGGCCTTCTCAACCACAGCAGCACACATAGGAAAATCTTCCCTGTCGAGACTCTGTCTTTAGACCCGAACGATGGCTGTAAATCTGGACAAATCCTTGGACAATCCCTATGACAACGGCTGATATCATTGGCACGGAGAAACACACATTTTATCCCAGAGAGGGAGCTGGGAGAGTACATCCTTTAGGACCCTCACCAGGGAAGATTTCACATGTTTATTCTTCAGGCTGTAGGGAGTTGAGGGCGGGGGGCACCACGGTGCAGGTAGAACGCGGATGCCAGCAGGTCCTGCGTCGAGGGGTGTCCGAGGGTGGTTTGAGGTCAACGAAAATCCTGGTAAGAGAGAAAAAAAACAATGACAAAAGTGAGGTGAGGCAGGCAGGTGGAGAAGGTTTTGGCCCGGCCCTCAGTCGCCGTCATCCTCAGCACGGCCCGGAAATTGTGCATGTATGAGACGACGATGGGCACGAAGCAAACGATGGCTAACGCCACCCATGTGATCATGCTCATGTCCGTGGCAACGTGGTCCTCGGAGCAGGAGATCATCAGCAGAACGGGGACGACACAGAAGAACTGGGACAACGGGGGACAACGTTGGACCTGCAGCAGGACATGGAGAAGGTCGAAGCTGAAAACAAGACCCCAATCAGTCCTCCGCTGAGCCATGAGGCGGCGGCCATCTTCCCACAGGCCCCTCGGTCTATGATGACGTCGTGCTGAGGGAGAGGCAGATGGCGGCGTAGCAGTCATAGGCGAACGCCGTGAGGACGAAATACTCAGAACCCACAAATAAGATCCACACAAAGAACTGAGCGATGCAGCCTAGGAAAGAGATGGAGTTATTATTGCTTAGGGAGTTGTGGATAGACTTAGGGAGGATGACAGATTTGAGGCATAGTTCGAGGCCAGATGAGGTAACTGACAGATTCCTGAGGAAGATGAACATGGGGGTGTGGAGGGGCCGGTCGAGGGCGATGATGGGGGATATGAAGAGATTCACCGTCAGAGCCACCAGGAGAAACAGCGCAGCGTAGACGAGCTGCAGCTCCCGAACTTCCGAGAATCCCAGCAGCAGGAATTCTGTCTTTACAGTGACAGTGGTCATTTTCTGGAAATTGACATGGACAGCCTAAGGACATTTAGAAAAGGGAAGTAGATTCAAATAGGGACGAGAATAATAATCCAGAGAAAGGTGCACAGAGGATAAAATCTTGGGGTTGGAGGGAAATCTCAGATTTGGGGTTTTTATGGTATTTGTTAAGTTCTTACTACATACCAAGCACTGTATTAAGTGCTAGGATAGCTACAAGCTAATCACGGTGTTTATCCCCCTCAGTTTACCTGCCTCTGTTCAGGCCAGTACAGAAACAATTCCAGACTCCCAGGTGTCTATTCCATTTGCAAATATCTGCAAGGATTGTAGTCACTTAATTCCACATCATTTGAGAAGCACCGCAGACTAGTGGAAAGAGCTCGGACCTGGGAATCAGAGGACCTGTCTTTTAATCCCCGCTCTGCCGTTTACCTACTGTGTGAACTTGGGCAAGTCATTTCACTTCTCTGGGCCTCAGTTCCCACATTTGCAAAATAGGGATTCAGTACCTCTTCTCCCTCCTATTTAGACTGTGAGGTCGATGAGGGACCTGATTAACTTGTAACTACCCCAGCACTTACTACAGTGCTTATCACGAAGTACATGCTTAACAAATACCATTATCATTATTATTATTATTATGAACTAGTCAAATCCCTTCCTATCTTTTATGCCTATTCAATAGCTCCTCTACCTTTCATATCTATTCGCCTCACCTTCTATTCCCCAACATATTCTTTTAATTCATCCCTGGCCAATCTTCTAGCTCTGCCTCATTCTCCTTACTCCCACGTCTCTCCCCTCTCTCGAGCTATTCTCCCACCTTAGAACTCCTACCCCTTCAAATAATAATTACGGTATGTGCCAAGCGCTTACTACGTGTGAGTCACTGTACTAAGCGCTGGGGCGGGTACAGGACAAATCGGGTTGGTCCCACGTGGGACTCACAGTCTCAACCTCCATTTTCCAGATGAGGTAATCGAGGGTCCTGCAAGTGACTTACCCAAGGTCACACAGCAGACATGTATTAGAGCCGGGATTAGGACCCATGACCTTCTGACTCCCCGACTCGTGGTTTAACTAGTCCGCCATGCTGCTCCTCCTGATAGATCACAATCCTTCCACGTTCCAATTCCCATACAAGAGCCCATCTCCTCCAACAAGATTTTCCCAGTTAACTCTCATGCAGACAAACCCACCCACCATCTCTACCCATCACGGACCGACAGATACTCTTCCTAGGCATGTATATTGTTTACTCCATTGGACAGCCACCTCTCTAGTTTTTTTCTTCTGAAAATATTTCTATGTCTTTCTCCCCTTTCCTTTATTGTTATTAATGTCTGTCTCCCCCTTTTGACTGTAAGCCTTTGAGCAGGGAACATTCCTAGCGGGTCTGTTATATATTATTCTCCCAAGTGTTTAGAACACTACTCTACATACAATCAGCGCTCAATAAATACCATTGATTGATTGATTGATTGATTGATCAGAGTCTAAGCTATGTGTGGGCAGGGAATGTATCATTACTGGTCTTATGCTTCCAATAGGCCAACAGTGGAACAGTGGAAAGAGCTCGGGCTTTGGAGTCAGAGGTCATGGGTTCAAATCCCGGCTCCCTCAATTGTCAGCTATGTGACTTTGGGCAAGTCACTTCAATTCTCTGGGCCTCAGTTACAGCATCTGTAAAATGGGGATTAAGACTGTGAACGCCCCCATGGGACAACCTGATCACCTTGTAACCTCGCCAGCGCTTAGTACAGTGCTTTGCACATAGTAAGCGCTTACTAAATGCCATTATTATTATTATTATTATTATGACTCCTTCCTTATCCCTAAACCCGTCTCAAACCAGAAGACAACATTAATCAATCAATTATAATTATTGAGCACTGTTATAATTACAGTGCAGAACACTGTACTAAGCACTTGGGGGAGTACAATTCAACATGGTTGGCAGAGAACCTCCCTGCCCACATTCAAACAATTAATCAATCAATGGTACTTACTGAGCGCTTTCTGTGTGCAGAACACTGAACCAAGTGGTTGGGAGAATACAATACAACGGAGTTGGTAGACGCGTTCCCTACCGAAATTCAATCAGCTGATAGTATTTATTGAGTGATTAGTGTGTGCAAAGTACTGTACTCAGCGCATGGGAGAGGACACTGCAACAGAATTGTTAGATTTTTTCCCTACCCACAGTAAGCCCTCAGTCTAGAACCAGTTTAACGTATTTCTATCCCTCACCCTCTGCTCAAACATGCTCCTTTTCCTTACTTTACAATTTGCAAATCAGTAAGATACCTAGAGTCGTTTATAAGCACTATAATAAGAATAAGAATATATATATATATATATATATATATATATTTAGGGCCCCCGTCTCAGTCGGAGGGAGAACTGATGTTGGATCCCCATTTTGCTCCTACTGTATGCCGAGCACTGGGATAAGTACTTTGGACACAGTCTCTGGTCTGCCTGAGGCTTATAGTCTAAGAGAGAAGGAGCGCAAAACTGAAATTCTTGCCTTGGAGGAGTTTACAATGTAATGGAATGTTGGACCTCTGCCCACAGTGTATGAAAGAAACCGAGGTTCTAGGCAGTTTATGAGTTACAATACTATTACTGTGGACCAAGCATTAATCTAAGCTCTGATATATATGCACATTAATCAGGTTGGACACAGTCCCTGTTCCACATGGAGCTCACACTCTTAATCCCCATTTTGCAAAACTGAGGCTCAGATAAGTGGAGTGACCTGCCCAAGGTCACACAGCAGACACATGGCAGAGCCAAGATTAGGAACCAGGTCCTATTGACTTCCAGGCCCGTGCTCTGCCCACTAGGCCAGGATGCTTGCCGAAAGCTATGATGCTTGAATGGAAGCTACAGATTGATTGATCAATCAACGATATTTGGTGAGCACTACAGTATTAGTATAGTACTAGGCACTGTACCGAGCACTTAGCATATGAGTACCCTGGAGCATAGAGAGATTAAGCGGCTTTCCCGAGATCACACTCCGGACGCCGCCGCGAGGGCCGGGACTCCCCCGCCCTCCCTCCCTCCGTCTGTCCGTCCCCCAGCAGCCCGCTATAGGGCGCTTATGCCCCGCGGCCGGGCTCCTGGCGGCCCTCCACCCGGGCATCTGCATCCCTGCCCGACCACACTGTGGCCCTTGGGATGGGCCCTTTTGCTGGGCCCCCACCCCCACCATCATCGCTACACTCACCCCTAGAAGCCATATCCACTCTGTCCAAGTAGCCAACTGGGATCGCGGGACATTGTGGCCCGCTGCTCGATCGTGGACATTGTGTCCCCCTACTTGTTTAGGGGTCATTGTATTCCCTTCCTCGTCCGTGAGTCATTGTGTACCCCTGCTTCCAACCCCCCCCCCCCCCACTCCGCTTAAGGGACCATCCTTGAAGAGCCCCCCAGCACCCACCTTCCCGGTCGGGACCTGAACTGATTCCCCTTCCGCCGCCTCCTCTCCCCTGGGAAAAAGACCCTCGTTATCACCAAGTTACATTAACGACCACCTCATTCGCACCTACTCGGCCCTCCCATGTTATTTCGCTGTTCACTCCTCTCCCCAGGAATCTCCGCTCCCTGACCCCCCTTAACAGTTCCACCCTACTCCAGAACTGCCATCCCTAGGACCCCATCCTCCTTCACCTTCGAGACAAGTTTGCCAAGATCCCCGGGATTCTGCTTGCCATTCACCTCTTTGACCTGATTTGACTGACTTATGGACAATGCACGGTCGCTTCCGCATGTTAATTGTTAACTGCTCTCTGCTACGTCATCGTCTGCTTATTTTATTATTCCCATCGATTGTTAATTGCTAATGTTTCTCGATGATGTCATCACCTGCGTATTTTACTGCCATCGTATGTTAATTGTTAACCGCTGTCGGCGATGTCATCATCTCCTTATTTTTTGCCATCACATCGTAGTTGTTATCTGCTCTCTGTGACATCATCATCTGCCTATTTTATTATTGCCACAGAATGTTAATTGTTAACTACCCTCTGTGATGCCATCGTCTACTTATATCAATGCTACTGTGTAATTGCTTCTGCATTAGAACTGTTAACCTCCCGCTGTGCTGTCATTTACCCTGCTGACCTCACCATGAACTATATCAAATCCCTTGCTCCCAATTGCCATTCCCATTCCTCACTTTCCCTTCCCCTCTCCCACCCAGCTTTTTCCCTCCCTTTCCCCCACCACCACCTCTCCCCCTTACCCCCTAACCAGAATCCCCTTGTACCACCGCCAAACCTCAACTCCTCCGTCCCAGCTCCTTCCCTCCCTTCCTCCCCGCCCTCATCCCATCCCAGTTCTCCTTTCCCATCCCCACCCCTCTTCCCACTCTCCCTGCCTAGGCCTCCGCCAACTCATCCCAATCCAAACCCTCCCCACCCCTCGAACCCTTCCCGCTCCCTCCCCTTCCTCCACAGCTGCTGCCACGTGTGGCCTCTGGAACCCCTGCTCCGTTATAGGTAAGCTCCCTTTCATCCTGAACCTGTTCCTTTCCAGGTCTCTACTCCTCCTCGCCCTAACTGAAACATGGCTGTCTCCGGATGACACGGTCTCTTCTGCGGCTCTCTCCAGTACAGGCCTCTTCTTCTCCCACTCCCCCAGGCTCACAGGAAAAGGAGGTGGTGTCGGTTTCTTTCTCGCCCCGCAATGTGGCTTCCGCACTATCCCTCTTCCCCCTTCCCTTTCCTTCCCTTCCTTTGATGCCCACACCATTCGCCTCTACCACCCCCTCCAGATTCTTGTAGCCGTCATATACCGTACCCCAGGCCCCACCTCAAACTTCTTTAACGATTTTGAACCACTTCCTCACCTTCCTTCTCTCATTTTCCATGCCCACTCTGATCATCGGAGACTTCAACATCCACATGGATATTCCTGGTGACTCCTCTGCCGCCTGCCTTCTATCTCTCCTTAACGCTAACAACCTCTTGTTCCATCCCACCTCGCCCACTCACCAACGTGGTCACACCCTCGACCTCATCATCTTCTACCGCTGTACTATCTCCACCCTCACCAACTCTGAAATACCTCTCTCTGATCATAACTTTCTCACCTGTCTCCTCATTCACACTCCTCTCCCCTGTAAATCTATATTACATCCTCACAGAGACCTCTGCTCTCTCGACCCCATCCATCATTCTAAGCGCCTCACACCCCACCTCGACTCCCTTTCCTCTTTACCTAATCTTGATGATCAGATTACTGCTTCAACACTACCCTCTCTCTTCTCAGCTCGACTTGCTCGCTCCCCTTTCCCTTCGCCGTTCTCGTGCCACTAACACACAGACCTGGATCACTGCCACTGTCTGCCTCCTTCGCTCTTATGCTCGAGCTGCTGAACGCTGCTGGTGAAAGTCTAAACACCATGCCAAACTCGTTCACTTCAGGTTTATCCTTTCCTGCCTTAATCAATCAATCATATTTATTGAGCGGTTATTGTGTGCAGAGCACTGTAGTAAGCGCTTGGGAAGTACAGGTTGGCGACATATAGAGACAGTCCCTACCCAACAGTGGGCTCGCAGTCTAGAAGGGGGACACAGAGAACAAAACCAAACATATGAACAAAATAAAATAAATAGAATAGATATGTACAAGTAAAATAAATAAAGAAATAGAGTAAGAAATATGTACAAACACATATACATATATACAGGTGCTGTGGGGAAGGGAAGGAGGTAGGGCAGGGGGGATGGAGAGGGGGACGAGGGCGAGAGGAAGGAGAGAGCTCAGTCCGGGAAGGCCTCCTGGAGGAGGTGAGCTCTCAGTAGGGCCTTGAAGGGAGGAAGAGAGCTAGCTTGGCGGATGGGAAGAGGGAGGGCATTCCAGGCCAGGGAGATGACGTGGGCCGGAGGTCGATAGCGGGACAGGCGAGAACGAGGCACGGTGTGGAGATTAGCGGCAGAGGAGCGGAGGGTGCGGGCTGGGCTGTAGAAAGAGAGAAGGGAGGTGAGGTAGGAGGGGGTGAGGTGATGGAGAACCTAGAAGCCGAGGATGAGGAGTTTTTGCCTGATGCGCAGATTGATTGGTAGTCACTGGAGATTTTTTAGGAGAGGGGTAAGATGCCCAGAGCGTTTCTGGACAAAGACAATCCGGGCAGCTGCATGAAATATTGATTGAAGTGGGGAGAGACACGAGGATGGGAGATCAGAGAGAAGGCTGATTCAGTAGTCCAGACGGGATAGGATGAGAGCTTGAACGAGCCGGGTAGCGGTTTGGATGGGGAGGAAAGGGCGGATCTTGGCAATGTTGTGGAGCTGAGACTGGCAGGATTTGGTGACGGCTTGGATGTGAGGGGTGAATGAGAGAGTGGAGTCGAGGATGAAACCAAGGTTGCGGGCTTGTGAGACGGGAAGGATGGTAGTGCCGTCAACTCTGCCCTCTCCACTGCCGGGCAAAACTATGTCTCTTCCCTCATTGACAACCATGCCCAACAACCCCGTCAGCTATTCCGTACATTTAACTCCCTTCTCAGGCCCCCTGTTCCTCCATCTCTTTCCCTCACTCACAACGATCTGGCCTCCTACTTCATTAATAAAATTAAATCCATCAGGTCTGAGCTCCCCAAAGTCACCCCCTAGACCCCGGATCTCAACCCTGTAGGCTACTCTCCCATCCTTCCCAGCAGTATCCTCAGATGAGATCTCCTCCTTCCTATCAAGTGCTACTCCGGCCACCTTCTCCCCTCCTTAACTTCCATCTTCAGCCGCTCACTCTCTACTGGTTCCTTCCCCTCTGCCTTCAAACCTGTCCACGTCTCTCCCATCCTAAAGAAAAACCCTATCTTGACCCCACCTCACCTTGTAGTTATCGCCCTATCTCCCTCCTACCATTCCTTTCCAAACTCCTTGAACGAGTCGTCTACACGCGCTGCCTCGAATTCCTCAACGCCAACTCTCTCCTCGACCCCCTCCAATCTTGCTTCCATCCCCTACGTTGCACGGAAACTGCCCTCTCAAAGATTACCAATGACTACCTGTTCACCAAATCCAACGGCTACTACTCTATCCTAATCCTCCTCGACCTCTCAGCTGCCTTTGACACTGTGGACAACCCCCTTCTCATCAAACCCTGGCTTCACAGACTCTGTCATATACTGGTTCTCCTCTTATCTCTCAGGCCGTTCATTCTCAGTCTCTTTTGCGGGCTCCTCCATCCCCTCCCATCCCCTTACTGTAGGGGTTCCTCAAGGGTCAGTTCTTGGTCCTCTTCTGTTCTCTCTCTATGCTCACTCCCTTAGTGAACTCATTCGCTCCAACGGCTTCAACTATCATCTCTACCCTGATGACAACCAAATCTACATCTCTGCCCCTGCTCTCTCTCCCACCCTCCAGGCTCATATCTCCTCCTGCCTTCAGGACATCTCTATCTGGAAGTCTGTCCGCCATCTAAAACTCAACATGTTCAAGACTGCACTCCTTATCTTCCCTCCCAAACTCTGCCCTCTCCCTGACTTTCCCCTCACTGTTGACGGCTCTACCATCCTTCCCGTCTCGCAAGCGCGCAACCTTTGTGTCATCCTCGACTCCGCTCTCTCGTTCACCCCTCAGATCCAGTCCGTCACCAAAACCAACCGGTCTCCCCTCCACAACATCGCCAAAATCCGCCCTTTCCTCTCCATCCTAACGGCTACCCTGCTCGTTCAATCTATCATCCTATCCCGACTGGATTACTGAATCAGCCAGCTCTCCGATCACCCATTCTCCTGTCTCTCCCTACTTCAATTGGTACTTCACGCCGCTGCCCGGATCGCCTTTGTGCAGAAACATTCTGGGCATGTTACTCCCCTCCGCAAAAATCTCCAGTGGCTACCAATCAACATACGCATCAGGCAGAAACTCCTCACCCTCGGCTTCAAGGCTCTTCATTACCTCTCCCCCTCCTACCTCACCACCCTTCTCTCCTTCTACTGCCCAGCCCGCACCCTCCCCTCCTCTGCCGCTAACCTCCTCACTGTGCCTCATTCTCGCCTGTCCTGCCGTCGACCCCCGGCCCACGTCCACCCCCTGGCCTGGAATGCCGTCCCTCCGCACATCCGTCAAGCTAGCTCTCTTCCTCCCTTCAAGGCCCTGCTGAGAGCTCACCTCCTCCAGGAGGTCTTTCCAGACTGTGAGCCCTCCTTCTCTCACTCCTCCCCCCCCCGCCTTACCTCCTTCCCCTCCGCACTGCACCTGTATATATGTACATATGTTTGTACAGATTTATTGCTGTATTTATTTATTTATTCATTTTACTTGTACATAATTATTCTGTTTATTTTATTTTTTAAATATGTTTTGTTTTGTTGTCTGTCTCCCCCTTCTAGACTATGATCCCGCTGTTGGGTAGGGACCGTCCCTATATGTTGCCAACTTCTACTTCCCAAGCGCTTAGTACAGTGCTCTGCACACAGTAAGCGCTCAATGAATACGATTAAGAAGAAGAAGGCCAGTGGCAGAGATGGGGATCTTCTGAATTCCATACTTGGTTCTCTCCACTGACAACTGATTGGTAGCTGAGTTCTCTTCACTCACAAAGATCCGCGTCCCCTCATCTGGCCCTGGAGAGGCTACTAGCTGGAATGATACCATGACACTATCTACACGCACTCCCTTGGTGACCTCATTCGCTCCCACGGCTTCAACTATCATCTCTACGCTGATGACACCCAGATATACATCTCTGCCCCTGCTCTCTCCCCCTCTCTCCAGGCTCGCATCTCCTCCTGCCTTGAGGACATCTTCATTTGGATGTCTGCCCGCCACCTAAAGCTCGACATGTCGAAGACTGAACTCCTTGTCTTCCCTCCCAAAACCTTGCCCTCTCCCTGACTTTCCCATCTCTGTTGACGGCACTACCATCCTTCCCGTCTCACAAGCCCGCAACCTTGGTGTCATCCTCGACTCCGCTCTCTCATTCACCCCTCACATCCAAGCCGTGGCCAAAACCTGCCGGTCTCAGCTCCACAACATTGCCAAGATCCACCCTTTCCTCTCCATCCATACTGCTACCCTGCTCATTCAAGCTCTCATCCTATCCCGTCTGGACTACTGCATCAGCCTTCTCTCTGATCTCCCATCCTCGTGTCTCTCTCCACTTCAATCCATACTTCATGCTGCTGCCCGGATTATCTTTGTCCAGAAACACTCTGGGCATATCACTCCCCTCCTCAAAAATCTCCAGTGGCTACCAATCAATCTGCGCATCAGGCAGAAACTCCTCATCCTCGGCTTCTAGGTTCTCCATCACCTCACCCCCTCCTACCTCACCTCCCTTCTCTCTTTCTACAGCCCATCCCGCACCCTCCGCTCCTCCGCCGCTAATCTCCTCACCGTACCTCGTTCTCACCTGTCCCGCCATCGACCCCCGGTCCACGTCATCCCCCGGGCCTGGAATGCCCTCCTTCTGCCCATCCGACAAGCTAGCTCTCTTCCTCCCTTCAAGAACCTGCTGAGAGCTCACCTCCTCCAGGAGGCCTTCCCAGATTGAGCCCCTTCCTTCCTCTCCCCCTCGTCCCCCTCTCCATCCCCCCATCTTACCTCCTTCCCTTTCCCACAACACCTGTATATATGTATATATGTTTGTACATATTTATTACTCTATTTATTTATTTATTTATTTTACTTGTACATATCTATTCTATTTATTTTATTTTGTTAGTATGTTTGGTTTTGTTCTCTGTCTCCCCCTTTTAGACTGTGAGCCCACTGTTGGGTAGGGACTGTCTCTATATGTTGCCAATTTGTACTTCCCAAGCGCTTAGTACAGTGCTCTGCACATAGTAAGCGCTCAATAAATACGATTGATGAAGATGATGATGATGATGAATGGTCCATCTCTCCTCAGGGAAGTAACATGAAAGAATAGGAGAAATTCCAACTCTGATCCTCCTATTCTGGGCTTACATTGAAATTTCCCTTCCCTGACCTTCACCTTTCCCCTGCTCCTCTCCAGAGTCACATGGCCTGTCCTGGGTTGGGGAGCACCGACCCCTGCTGAGAGAGAGGCTCACTTCATCCCACCGGTCCTGGACGCTGGTGGAGGTGACAGGAATGTCTGGGTAGCGGGTTGGAGCTGTCAGGATCCTCCCTCTCCCTCTCAGCTTTCCAGATGCCTGTGCCGTCCCCTCAGAAGATGGCCAGGCTATTTCCTGGGGGATTCCCTGTGTGAGGACGGGCCCGAGGCTCCGCTGAAACGACTGACCATGTGGGAATCTCGGAAAACCGGGATCGTGGGCTCTCTGTGGTCCCGGGCTCCACAAACTGAATGACTGCCCAGTTCCACGTGGTTCCCACTCTAGGATTCCTTCCTAGAACAACCTCAACGGACTCATCAATCTTATTCCATGATTAATACTAACTTTATTTTTCAACTCTGGGGATTGCAGATATTTCATGATAGGGGAAATAGGCACCCTAACCATTTGGGTAGTCATGGTTGAATGCAATATTCAGATTTACTTGGCAGAAAACGAAAAGGACCCCAAGATCTCATTCCAGTTTTGCCAGTGAATGACTGTGTGTCACATGCACCTGTAACATTTTTGAAAAGTTTAAGTTCCTTGTGTGCAAAGAATGTACCTTGACATTCCGTTGTACTTCAATTTGATTGATCGATTGATTGATTGAATTAATACTTAAATATTGAAGTATATTATATAATAAATAATAATAATAACAACAGTAAACGTTGGAAGAGAAATCATAATGGTGTTTATTGAGTGACAACTGAGAGCGTTATGTGGTTGGAAAAATTCAACCTGTACCCCTGCTCCTGGCTTCTGGGACAGATTTGAGGATCAAAATTAAGCCTAAAACACCCTTCTACAGCTACCTCTTCCATTTTATTTAATGGTATTTGTGAAGCACTTACTTTGTCCAAGGCACTGTAATTAATCGTTGGGGTAGATACAAGGTAATCAGGTCGGACACAGTCCATGTCCTACATGGGGTCCACAGTATTCAACCCCATTTTACAGATGAAGGAACTGAGACCCAAAGAACTGAAGTGACTTGCCTAAGGCCACACAGCAGACATGTGGCAGAGCCAGGATTACAAATCATGTCTTTCTCACTCCCAGGCCCGTGCTGTAGCCTCTGCTGGTAGTGGCCCCTGGCCTTGCTGCTCACGGAAGGATGTTCTCCTCAGAGCGCCGCCATAAGAGTCCGGAACTCCGTTCGCGAAAGGCCCGCCCGTCCACCATCACACCGCACGGCCCTGCTCCTCCCGGTAGGATCGTCTCCTCCGGGCGAGGGGCGGGGCTCCCCCACCCTCCCTCCCTCCGTCCGGCCGTCAGTCCGTCCCCGAGCAGCCTGCTATCGGGCGATTCTGATCCTGTCCGTCCCCCTCCCAGGCATCAGCATCCCCGCCTGAACACACCGAGGCCCCTGAGCTGGGCCCCTGCCCCCCATCATCGGTACATTCACCCCTCGAAGCCACCTCCACTCTGTCCAAGTAGCCAACTGGGATCGTGGGACATTGTGTCCCCCTGCTTCCATCCTCTTTTCCGCCACCCCTTAAGCGACGGTCTTTGAGGAGCCCCCCACTCCCCCTTTCCCGGTCCGGACCTGACTGATTCCCCCCCCCGCCCCCCCGCCTCCCCTCCTCCGGGAAAAAGGCTCTTGTTATCACCAAGTTACTCTAACAACAACCTCAGTCGCACCTAGTCAGCCCACCCATGCTATTTGGCTGTTCAGTCCTCTCCCCAGGTATCTCCGCTCCCATGACCCCTCTTAACAGTTCCGCCCTACTCCAGAGCTGCCTTCCATAGGACTCCATCCTCCTCCACCTCCGAGACAATTTTGTCAAGAGCCTCTGGACTCTGCTTGTCATTAACCTCTTTGATCTGAGTTGACTTACCTATGGACAATTCATCCTTCTGCTATGAGCATCATCTGCCCATCTTAGGGTCGCTTCTGCATGTTAATTGTTAACAGCTCTCTGTGATGTCATCGTCTGCTTATTTTATTATTCCCATCGAGTGTTAATTGTTAACGTTTATCGCTACCTTGTTTGTTCAATCTCTCATCCTATCCCGACAGGATTACTGCATTATCCTCTTCTCTGATCTCCCATCCTCCTCTCTCTCCCCACTTCAGTCTGTACTTCACGCTGCTGTCCGGATCATCTTTGTGCAGAAACGCTCTGGGCATGTTACTCCCCTCCTTAAATATCTGCAGTGGCTATCAGTCAATCTACGCATCAAGCAAAAACTCCTCACTCTCGGCTTCAAGAATGTCCATCACCTCTCCCCCTCCTACCCCACCACACTTCTCTCCTTCTACAGCCCAGCCCGCACCCTCCGCTCCTCTGCCGCTAACCTCCTCACTGTGCCTCGTTCTCCCCTGTCCCGCCGTCGACACCTGGCCCACGTCCTCCCCCTGGCCTGGAATGCCGGCCCTCCGCACATCCGCCACGCTAGCTCTCTTCCTCCCTTAAAAGCCCTACTGAGAGCCCATATGCTCTATGAAACCTTGCCAGAATGAGCCCCCTTTTTCCTCTCCCCCTTCCCATCCCCCCCGCTCTACCTCCTTCCCCTCCCCACAGTACCTGTTTATATGTTGTACAGATTTATCACTCTATTTATTTTACTTGTACATATTTACTATTCTATTTTGTTAATGATGTGCATATAGCTTTAGTTCTATTTGTTATGATGAGTTGTCCACATGTTTTGTTTTCTTGTCTGTCTCCCCATTCTAGACTGTGAGTTCGTTGTTGGGTAGGGACCGTCTCCATATGTTGCCAACTTGTACTTCCCAAGAGCTTAGTACAGTGCTCTGTACATAGTAAGCGCTGAATAAATACGATTGAATGAATGAATGGTGACTGAAGGGGGTGAATCCAAGTGCAGACAACCATCCCCAGGCATGGGAGCTAGATTTAAATATCAGACAAAAACAACTGGTTAAAACTCTTATACCAAACTAGACAAAGCCATTGATAATAGGCAGCGTATAGTCAGGAAAAGTCTCTAACCACAAATGCCACAGATATTTGCAGGCTGCCCTAGTCTGTCTAGAGTCAGTCCATTGGGAGAGAAATAACAGGGTCAGACCGTGAAGTGAGAATTGAATTTCTATCTCCGGTGAAAAGACTCCCAATCAGGACTCTCACCATCGCCATTTTCATGTCCCTGTTCCTCAGGCTGTAGATGAGGGGGTTCAGGGTGGGGGACACCACGGTATAGAACACGGACACCAGCAGGTCCAGCTGAAATGAGGAGCTGGAAGCTGGTTTTAAATGGGCGAAGGAGACCGTAGAGAAAAAAAATGGTGACGACGACAATATTGGGCAGGCAAGTTGAGAGGGCTTTGGCCCGGTCCTCGTAGGCCGGCAACCTCAGCACGGCCCGGAAGATGCGCATGTAAGATGGAGATGAAGCAGAAGACACTGAAACAGGCACCGGTGGCTACGGCCACCTTTAAGGCAGTATACGTTTTAGAGCAGGAGAGTTTTATTATCGACGGGACGTCACAGAAAAACTGTGTGACCACACGGGACCGGCAGAAAGACAGGGAGAATGTCGCAGCTGAAACGAAGACTCCGAACATTGCCCCGGTAAGCCAGGACCCAATTGCCATCTCAAAGCAGGTCGTGTGGTTCATGATGACCTCGTAGTACAGAGCATTGCAGATGGCCAGGTATCGGTCACAGGACATCACAGTGAGCATGGAGAACTCTGTGCCGACAGAAAGAACCACGAAGAAGACCTGGAAAAAACAGCCCAGGAAGGAGATTTCTCTATGGTTGGTTAGGGAGTTGAGGAATGATTTTGGGACGGTGACGGAGATATGGCAGAGGTCGAGGACGGACAGATTCCTGAGGAAGAAGTACATGGGGGTGTGGAGGCGCCGGTCGAGGAAGGTGATGGTGACGATGAGGAGTTTCCCCATCAGGGCCACTAGGTAGACCAGAAGGAACAGCGCAGCGTGGACAGGCTTCAGCTCCCGGACCTCCGAGAATCCCAGCAGCAGGAATCCCCTCACTGCCGTGAGGTTATCCATTTCCCAAGGATGGCTGAAACCACCTACAAAAACAATGAGGAGGAAGCTATTTCAGAGCCTCAACAGGCAATGACAGTCAAATCAATCCATCAGTGGTATTTATTGAGCACCTACGTTGTGCAGAACACTGTACTAAGTGATTGGGAGAGTGTAATTTAGCAGACTTAACTAACTTAACTATTTGCTTTAGAAGAGATGTTTACAGGCTAGAGGAGGAGAGATACATTGAAATAAATTTCAAATATGTACATAAGTGCTGTGGGGATTAGAGTGGGGAAAACAAAAGTTGCAAATCCAAGTGTAAGGGCAAGGCAGAAAGGAGAGGAAGTAGGGAAAAATAGGGCTCAGTCGGGGAAGGCGTCTTGGAGGAGATGTGATTTTAAGAAGTCGCTGAAATTGGAGAGAGTGATGGTCTGTTACAGTAGACAGCGAGGCCTAGTTAAAAGAGTAAGGACCTGCGAATCAGAAGGACTTGGATTCCAGTTCTGGCTCCGCCTCTTGCCTGCTGTGTGACGTTGTGCAATTCGCTTTACTTCTCTGTGCCTCAGTTTCTTCATCTGTAAAATGGGGATTAAGCCCATCATTCCCATGTGGAACAGGGACTGTATCCAACCTGATAACCTTGTATCGGCCCCAGCACTTAGACGATTGCTATCAAATGCAATTATTATTATTATTATATGAAGAGGGAATGAGTGAATAGGTTGGTTTTAGACGAGCCAAATGTGTATACTGAGTGACCATGAGTAGCTACCCCTCTTAACATTCAACCTTCAGGCAGAAGGAAACTAAAATCAATCAATCGATCAAATATGTAGAGCACTTACTATGTGCAGAGCGCTGTGCTGACCTCAACCAAGTAAATGAAGTCTCACCAGACGTAGACTCCTGTTTCATGGCAAATCTGGGGTAGGAGAGCCTTTTATCTCCCATGTGAACTTAACCCTCATCTAGTTGTCAGCGACTGTCCTCTCAAAAGACCGTATCTAATGAATTGTTCTCTTCCTGAGAACTTAGTACGATGGTCTTCAGATAGCAGGTGCTTAGTAAACACCACTGAGATGCAGACATTACCAGCTCTGACCATGGTTCTCCACTCCTCTAGAACCTGCACTCGTTGTTCATTCACCTCTGCGTCATACAGAAACTCCTCACCATCATCGTTAAAGCTCACAATCACCTAGCTCCCTCCTATCTCACCTTGGTACTCTCCTACTACAAACCAGCCCGCACACTTCACTCCTCTAAAGCTAACCTGTTCATCGTATGTCCATCTCATCTCTCCCTCCAACCACATCTCGACCACATCCTGTCTCTTGCCTGGCATGTCCTCCCTCTTCATATCCGACAGACGTTCACTCTACCCACCTTCAAAACTTTATTAAAATCACATCTCCTCCAAGAGACCTTCCCCAACTAAGTCCCGATTTCGTCTTCTCCCACTCCTTTCCGTGTCGCCCTTCACTTGAATTTGCCCCCTTTCTTCACCGCTCTCTCGATACCATGGCATTATTATAGATCCATAATTTATGCATTTCTATTAATGTTTGTGTCCCCTCCTAGAGTGTAAGCTCCTTATGACCAGGGAATATGTCTGCCAATCATATAATTTACTCTCCTGAAAACTTAGAACCGTGCTCTTCACAAAGTGCTCAAGAAATATGATCGATTGGCCACCCAGAACGTTATTCACCTATCCAACTCCGTCCATCCCCGCCACCCACCCAGTAGATTCAGCAGATTGAGAGCCATGGAGACGAAGAGGGAAGAGATCGGTTTTACGCATGGAGACGTGAGATGATTCCAGTCTCTATCACCTCCGTCTCCTCTGTAAGACCCCAACCTATCTGTATTCTCCCCGGCCCAAACTCACTGGTCGTACTGGAGCGAGCGGGCTCTGGTCTCTGTTTTCCTTCAACCGCCCCCTCAGCTCGCGGACGTCGACCACAGGAGGATCTCCGGGAGGTTTGCGGGGTCCTGGTTGTTCTTGCTTCCTGCTTGGAGAGTGTCGGGCTCTCGGTGAAGCCAGGTCTTCCTGGAAAAGCTCCCTGCCACTCCCGAGGGACTCCCCCCACAGGGGACGGGTCACACGTTGGGCTGAGGGACCTCATTATGCACTGTTCGGGTCTGGCTCCCCGGGAGTCCGGCACCACTGGGGATCTTGGGGACCTTGGGTGAGATAGTGGCCCTGCCCCATGTGACTACCCCACTGTTGACCATGTGGCCCGTAAAACTGGCATATGTCGCACGGGGAGAACCTCCAGAGTAACTGTGGAGATGGCAATAAGGTGTCCACCCTGCTTTATTGTCAGTGACCCACCGGCCTCAATCGCTTTGCGGCTGTGGGGTGGACATTTTAAAGTAGTTTGTATGTACCAGTTCTCCATCCTCCAGACTTCACTTTAACCCTCCCACTCCTGATCCCGCTCACTACCCTCCCTATCCTCTCTAATACTATGCTCCTTCTGTCAACTGCCACCCCCCTCACTTCCCTCCACCCTCCTGCCCACAGCTCCATTCACTGTCCTGCCCCAGCCCCTCTGCCCCTCCTGCATCGATTTATTATCGTTATTATCATTATTATCATTATTATTATGGTCCTTTCTAAGCGTTTACTATGTGTCAAGCACTGTTTTAAGGGCTGGGATAGATACAAGTGAATCTGGTTAAACACAGTCCCTATCTCACTAAGGGTTCAAACTCTTAATCCCCTTTTACAGATGAGTTACGTTTAGGCACAGAGAAGTGAAGTGACTAGTCCAAGGTCACACAGCATTAACTACTTCGTTGCCGAGAGAATTTGGGTGGGTTTAAGGACATCCAAGTCCAGGTAGGTACAGACTTCCAGCTCTCTCTCTGTGTCCTGACTTTCAAAGTCAAGGCTGGAGTCAGACATGCACATCCAATCAGCTGTCGGGAGACCGTAGTTTAGTGGCAAGAGCACGGGGTTGGGAGTCAATGGACGTGGGCTCTAATCCCAGCTTCGCCACTGATCTTCTACATGGCCTTGGGCAAGACACTTCACTTCTCTGTGCCTCAGTTACCTCATCTGTAAAATGGGGATGAATTCTGTGAGCCCTACATAAGACCACCTGATTACCTCGTTTCTACCCCAGCGCTTAGAACAGTGCTTGACACATAGTAAGCGCTTAATAAGTACCATTATTATTCTTCATATTATTATTATGATCCTGTTCCTCTGACTCACCATCACACAGTCATGACAACCTAGGCAGTTGCTTTATCACTGAGTTATTCAATTCTCACCCTCACTGCATATCTTCAACTCCACATAGGATGCACTACTACATATAAGGCACATCTCCTCCAAGAGGCCTTCCCCAGCTAAGCCCTTATTTCCTCTTCTCCTACCCCTTCCTGCATCACTCTCATTTGCTACCGTTTACACCCGCCCAGTCCCAGAACACATATGTACATATCTGTAATGTAGTTATTGATATTGATGTCTGTCTCACCATCTAGACTGTAATTTAGCTTTAGGAAGGAAAGTGTCTGTTATACTGTCCCAAGGGTTAGTACAAAACTCAGGACACAGTATGTATTCAATATATATTTCATTGATTGATCAATTCATTCAATCATATTCCATCATAATCCACTCCCATGAACCCCCATAACAGTTCCGCCCTTCTCCAGAACTGCCTCCACAGGACTCCATCGTCCACCACCTCAGAGAAAATTCTGCCAAGAGCCCGTGGACTCTCCTTGCCGTTAGCCTTTTTATGTGACTGACCCATGAACAATTCAACCTCCTGCCTAGGGCATCATTTGCCTGTTTTATTGATGCTATTGCATGTTAATTGTTAACTGCTCTCTGTGACGTCATCATTTGCTCATTTTATCATTGCCATTGCATGGTAATTGTTAACTGGTCTTTGTCCTGTAATTTACCTCACTGACCTCACCATGAATTATCAATTCCCCTGTTCCCATCTGCCCATCCCAATCCTCGCCTTTCCCTTCCCCTCTCCCACCCAGGTCTTTCCCTCCCTTTTCCCCGCCCCCACCCCTCCACCCACACCCTCCCCAGAATCCCTGTGTACCAGCGCCCTCCCTCAACCCCACCCTTCCAATCCTTCTAGCCTCCCCTCCTCCTCACTCCATCCCTGTTCTCCTTTCTCATTGCCACCCCTCTTCCCCCTCTCCCCACCCAGGCCCCCGTCAACTCTCCCATCTAAAGACTCCCCACCCCTCGCAACCTTCCCTCTCCTTCCACTCCCTCTACAGCTGCTACCAAGTGTGGCCTATGGAACCCCCGCTCCATTATAGGTAAGCTCCCTTTCATGCTTGACCTTTCCCTTTCCCGCACTCTACTCCTCCTCGCCCTTACTGAAACTTGGTTCACCCCGGATGACATGGTCTCTTATGCTGCTCTCTCCAGCGGAGGACTCTTCTTCTCTCACTCCCGTAGAGGCACAGGGAAAGGAGGAGGTGTCAGCTTTCTTCTTGCACCCCAATGTCGCTTTCACACTCTCCCTCCTCCCCCTTCCCTTTCCTTCACCTCCTTTAAATCCCATATTATTCACCTCTACCACCCCCTCCATATTCTTGTAGCCATCATCTACCGCCCCTCTGTCACTACCTCCAACTTTTTTCACCATTTCGACCCCTTTCTCACCTTCCGTCTCTCCTTTCCCATGCCCACTCTTATCCCCGGAGACTTCAACATTCACATGTATGTCCCTGATGACTCTTCTGCCGCCCGCCTTCTTTATCTCCTTGACGCTGCCAACCTCCTGCTGTACCCCACCTCGCCCACTCACCAATTTCGTCACACCCTCAAACTCATCTTCTCCTACCACTGAACTCTCTCCACTCTTTCCAACTCTGAAATTCACGTCTCTGATCATAACCTTCTTACAAGCCTCCTCACTCACTCTCCTCCCCCTGTAAATCTACATTTCTCCCCCACAGAAACCTCCACTCTCTCGACTCCATCCAGCTCTCTCAGCGCATCACACCCCATCTCGCCTCACTATCCTCTCTATCAATCAATCAATCTTTTTTATTGAACGCTTACGTGTGCAGAGCACTGTACCAAGCGCTTGGGAAGTACAAGTTGGCAACATATAGAGACAGTCCCTACCCAACAGTGGGCTCACAGTCTGAAAGGGGGAGACAGAGAAAACAAACAAACATACTAACAAAATAAAATAAATAGAATAGATAAGTACAAGTAAAATAAATAAATAAATAAAAAGAGTAATAAATATGTACAAACATATATACAGGTGCTGTAGGGAAGGGAAAGAGGTAAGATGTGGGGATGGAGGGGGGACGAGGGGGAGAGGAAAGAAGGGGCTCAGTCTGGGAAGACGTCCTGGAGGAAGTGAGCTCTCAGTAGGGCCTTGAAGGGAGGAATAGAGCTAGCTTGGCGGATGTGGGGAGGAAGGGCATTCCAGGCCCGGGGGATGACGTGGGCTGGGGGTCGATGGCGGGACAGGCGAGAAAGAGGTACGGTGAGGAGATTAGCAGCAGAGGAGCGGAGGGTGCGGGCCGGGCTGTGGAAGGAGAGAAAGGAGGTGAGGAAGGAGGGGGCGAGGTGATGGAGAGCCTTGAAGCCCAGGGTGAGGAGTTTCCGCTTGATGCGCAGATTGATTGGTACCCACTGGAGACTTTTGAGGAGGGGAGTAACATGCCCAGAGCGTTTCTGAACAAAGACAATCCGGGCAGCAGCATGAAGTATGGATTGAAGTGGAGAGAGACACGAGGATGAGAGATCAGAGAGAAGGCTGAAGCAGTAGTCCAGACGGGATAGGATGAGAGCTTGAACGAGCAGGGTAGCGGTTTGGATGGAGAGGAAAGGGCGGATCTTGGCAATGTTGCGGAGCTGAGACCGGCAGGTTTTGGTGACGGCTTGGATGTGAAGGGTGAATGAGAGATCGGAGTCCAGGATGACACCAAAGTTGCGGGCTTGTGAGACGGGAAGGATGGTAGTGCTGTCAACAGAGTTGGGAAAGTCAGGGAGAGGGAAGGGTTTGGGAGGGAAAACAAGGAGTTCAGTCCTGGACATGTTGAGTTTATCGTGGCGGGCAGACATCCAGATGGAGATGTCCTGAAGGCAGGAGGAGATGCGAGCCTGGAGAGAGGGGGAGAGAGCAGTGGCAGAGATGTAGGTTTGGGTCTCATCAGCGTAGAGATGATAGTTGAAGCCGTGGGAGCAAATGAGGTCACCAAGGGAGTGAGTGTAGATCGAGAACAGAAGGGGACCAAGCACTGGACCTTGGGGAACCCTCACAGTAAGGGGATGAGAGGGGGAGGGGGAGCCTGCAAAACAGACTGAGAATGAACGACCGGAGAGATAAGAGGAGAACCAGGAGAGGACGGAGTCTGTGAAGCCAAGGTCGGATAGCGTGTTGAGGAGAAGGGGGTGATCCACAGTGTCGAAGGCAGCTGAGAGGTCGAGGAGGATTACGATAGACTATGAGCCGTTGGATTTGGCAAGCACGAGGTAATTGGTGACATTTGAGAGGGCAGTTTCCGTGGAATGTAGGGAACGGAAGCCAGACTGGAGGGGGTCGAGGAAAGAGTTGGTGTTGAGGAATTCGAGGCAGCGCGTGTAGACAACTCGTTCAAGGAGTTTGGAAAGTAATGGTAGGATGAATATGTGGCGATAACTAGAAGGTGAGGTGGGGTCAAGAGAGTGTTTTTTAGGATTGGAGAGACATGGGCATGTTTGAAGGCAGAAGGGAAGGAACCAGTGGAGAGTGAGCGGTTGAAGATGGAAGTTAAGGAGGGGAGAAGGGATGGAGCGAGAGATTTCATGAGATGAGAGGGAATGGGGCCAGAAGCACAGGTGGCCGGAGTAGCACTTGAGAGGAGGGAGGAGAGCTCCTCTGAGGATACTGCTCGGAAGGATGGGAGAGTAGCAGAGAGTGGTGAGAGCCGGGGGTTTGGAGAAGGGGGGGAGTGACTTTGGGGAGGTCGGACCCGATGGATTTAATTTTTGTTAATGAAGTAGGAGGCCAGATGCCTGGGGGTGAGGGAAGGAGGAGGGGGAGGAACCGGGGGCCTGAGAAGGGAGTTGAATGTACGGAAGAGCTGGCGGGGATGATGGGCATGGGTGTCAATAAGGGAGGAGAAATAGTTTTTTCCACTATCCATTATCCACTCTTGATGACTAGATTACTGCTCTCAAATCCACCCTCTCTACTAAACGCAACTCGCATGCTCCCCTTTCCTTTCGTCACTCTCGCACCACTAACCCAAAGCCTTGGATCACTGTCAATGTCCGCCTCCTTCACTCTTATACGCAAACGTCCAAACGCTGCTGGAGAAAGTCTAAACACCAAGCCAACCCTGTTCACTGTAACCTTATCGTTTCTTGCCTTATCCCTGCCCTCTCCTCTGCCAGGCAAAACTATTTTTCTTCTCTTATTGACATCCATGCCCATCACCCCTGTCAGCTGTTCCGGACATTTTACTCCCTCTTCAGGCTCCCTGTTCATCCCCCTCCTCCGTCCCTCTCCCCCAACGATTTGGCCACCTACTTCATTAGGAAAATTAACACCATCAGGTCTCAGCGCCCTAAAGCCACCTTCCCCGTTTTCCATCATCCCCGCTCTCGACTCTCCTCTCTGCTTTTCCATCTTTACCAGCAGTATCTTCAGAGGAGATCTCCTCCCTCCTCTCAAGGGCCACCCTCTCCACCACTTCGGACACCATTCCCTCTCATCTTATAAAAACTCGCACCTCTTCCCTCCTCGCCTCCTTACCTTTTATCTTCAACTGCTCACTCTCCAATGGCATCTTCTCCTCTACCTTCAAACACGCTCACGTCTCCCCATCCTAAAAAAACTATCTCTTGACCCCACTGTCCCTTCCAGCTATCGCCCTATCTCCATCCTACCTTTCCTTTCTAAACTCCTAGAACGAGCCTTCTACACTCACTCTCTGCCTGGAATTCCTCAGCTCCAACTATCTGCTGGACGCCCTGCAATCTGGGTTCAGTCCCCTCCACTCTACCGAAACTGCCCTTTCAAAGATCTGTTTCCCCCTTCTAGACTGTGTGCCCGTTGTTTGGTAGGGATTGCTTCTATCTGTTGCTGAATTGTAATTTCCAAGCGCTTAGCACAGTTCTTTGCACACAGTAAGCGCTAAATAAATACGATTGAATGAATGAAATGAATGAATGAATGTTAGGGATATCTCCTAAAGAAGCCTTCCCCCGCTAAGCCCTCATGTACTTTTCTCCCACCCTTTTCTGTGTCACCCTGATTTACTCCCTTTTTCACTCGTCCAGTCCAGGAAGACATATGTACATATCTGTAATAGATTTATTTATAGTTATGTCTGTCTTCCAGTCTAGACTGTAACTTCACTTTGGGAGGGAATATGTCTGTTATATTATACTGTCCCAAGTGCTTAGCACAGTACTGGAGCACAGTAAGTGTTCAATACATACAGTTCATTGATTGAACAATTCATTCAATCATATTTATTGAGCACTTTCTGTGTGCAGAGAACCAGTAAGCGCTAAACACAATTGATTCTGCCTGGAGGGATGAAAGAAGAAAAATGACCAAGCACAAAAGAGCACTTCGAATGATGGGGGTAATAATAACAATAGCATTTGTTAAGAGCTTACTATATGCCATGGACTGTTCTAAGTCCTGGGGTAGAAACAAGATAATGGAGTTGGACACAATCCCTGTCCCAGTTACAGTCTAAGTAGGAGGGAGTAGGATTTAATCCCCATTTTACAGATGGAGCAACTGAAGCCCAGAGAAGTTAAGTGCCTTGACCATGGTCACACATTGAACTCGTGGCAGAGCCGGGATTAAAACCCAGGTCCGCTGACTCCCAAGCCCATGCTCTTTCCACTAGGAAACGTTGCTTCTCCAGATGGGTGAGCCTTGCTCGGAGTGAATCCAAGGAGAGAGAAACCAAAAGATTAGAGCATCATTAGGAACTTTCTATCCTGGGTTAAAGGACTACTACCTAAGTCTCTCCTCAGGGCGCCGTTCACGTCCTGGTTCCTCAGGCCGTAGATGAGGGGGTTCAGGGCTAGGGACTTCACCATATACAACACGGATACCAGCAGGTTTAGAGTTGAGGAGTCTGACGGTGGATGTAAGGTACAAGAGGCAGCCGTGGTGAGAAACAAGGTCGTGTTGGTAAGGTGAGGCAGGCAGGTGGAGAAAGCGTTGGCCCGGCCCTCGAAGGCCGGCATCTTCAGCACGGTCCCGAAGATGTGCACCTACGAGACTACTATGGAGACGAAGCAGAAGACGCCCCAAAGGGTCCCAGTGACTACAATCACATCGATGACGAGGTGCATTTCACAGCAGAAGAGTCGGACCATAGCAGCGATATCGAAAAAGAACTGTAGGAACAGGAAGGACCCGCAGAAGGGTACAAAGAACGTCCCAGAGGATGACTTCACTGCAAACAGCCCCCCACAGAGCCAAGAGGTGGCGGCCATCTTCTCACAAGCACCTTGGTCCATGAGGACCTCGTAGCTCATGTGGAGGCATATGGCGGTATAGCGGTCGTAGGACATCGCTGCGAGGAGCAATACCTCTGAACCACCAAACAGAACCACCGAGAAGACCTGGGTGGCACAGCCCAGGAAGGAAATGGATCTACGTTCTGACAGGGAGTTGTGGATGGATTTGGGGACCGTGAAGGAGATGAGGCAGAGGTCGAGGATGGACAGGTTCCTGAGGAAGATGTACATGGCGGTGTGGAGGCGCTGGTCGAGGACGGTGACGACAATAATGAGGAGAATCCCCGTCAGGGCCGTCAGGTAGACCAGGAGGAACAGCGCGGCGTGGACCAGCTGCACCTAGCGGACCTTGGAGAATCCCACCATCAGGAATTCTTTCACCTCGGTGACATTGACAATTTTCGGGGAATTGCCGATATCGCCCGTGGCGAAAAGAAGGTGGACTCTCAGCGCCCCAGCATGTATGTCCATAGCCATAGTTTATTTGTTCATATCAATGTCTTTCTCCCGCATTGGACTGAGTGCTAACTATATGCCGAGCACTGTATTGAGCGCTTCGGAGAGAACAATGCAGCAGGGTTGGTAGACACATTCTCTGCCCACAGCGAACCTACAGTCTAGAGGGATTAGTCTTTCAATCGGTGGTAGTGCTTACTGTGCGAGAAGCACTGTACTCAGCACTTGGGAGAATACAACAGAGTTGATAGATACAATTCCTTCCCACAGTGAGCTTACAGTCTGGGGGGAGAGAAGCATTAATATAAATAAATAAATTACAGATAAGGACATAAGTCCTGTGGGACTAAGGATAGAGTGGCTATGAAATGCCCAAACGATTGAGAACCCAGTGCCCATCTGTAATGCTACTTACTATGCACAGACCTCTATACTAAGCGCTTGGGAGAGTACAATAGATTAAGTAGACATGATTCTTACTCTCAAGGAGCTGACAGTCGAGTGGGGAAGGCAGAACCTAAAATATATTACAGATAAATTGTATTGGAGAAGGAGCATGGCTTAGTGGAGAGAGCACGGGCTTGGGAGTCAGAAGGTCATAGGTTCTAATACCGCCTCTGCCACTTGTCTGTTGTGTGGCCTTGGGCAAGTTACTTTGTATCTCTTACTTTGTACATATTTATTACTCTATTTATTTATTTTACTTGTACATATGTATTATATTTATTTTATTTTGTTAGTACGTTTGGTTTTGTTTTCTGTCTCCCCCTTTTAGACTGGGATCCCACTGTTGGGTAGGGACTGTCTCTATATGCTGCCAACTTGTACTTCCCAAGCGCCTAGTACAATGCTCTGCACACAGTAAGCGCTCAATAAATGCGATTGATTGATTGATTGATTGATCTCCGTGCCTTAGTTCCCTCATTGATACAATGGGGATGAAAATTGGTAAAATGTGGGACGGGGCTGTGTCCAACCTCATTTGCTTGTATTCACTCCAACAGTTAGTACAGTGCCTGGCATATAGTAAGAATGCAACAAATAAAACAATTATTATTATTATAAGAAGAAGGAAATTGACTACATTAGAGCGGGGTTTGAAAAAATAAGGATGTGTGCTACGGGATGTTCAGAGTGATAGGTTTGTGATTGGTATAAAGTGTGAGGTGGTAATTTCGGGATTACAACCAGGGGAAAATTAAAAAAAAAATCTAGCAAGGGAGGTCTTCCTGGAGTTGATGTAATTTTAGACAGGGGTTGGAGGTGGGAGACAGGAGAGCGAGACCCAGTGAGTAGGTTGAACTCAAAGGGTCTAAGGGTGCAAACTGGGGTTACTTGGACAGGAGAGTGGAATAGAGAGGGAGTACATATCTGGTGGTGGGCATGTTGTCGTCCTACACGCTATTTTGCAGCAATCAGCTCTAGAACGTGTCACCGGGGGACAGCTGATCATCTCCTGCCACTCGGTCCCAAGTCAGTAGGTACCGTCCCGGGAACCTGGAATACAGGTATCATGTCCGTAGAGGGGGAGACAGATAATATAACTAACTGAATAAATGAAAAATAAATTACTACGATGCACAGAAGTGATGTGGGACTGTGAAGGGGAATGAATAAAGGGAACAAGGCAGAGTGATGCAGAAGGAAGTGGGAGAAGAGGAAAGGAAGGCTTAGTCAGGGAAGGCTTTTTGAAGGAGATGTGCTTTCAATAAGGCTTTGAAGGGTGGGGGAGAGTAATTTCTTTGCTTCTCTCAAACTAACTTCCTACTGTATCTCTCTCTTTACTGTCCTACCTCCAATACATTATCCAAGCCCTCCATTCTCTGTGAAATGCCCTTTCTTCTCAAAATCACCATACCACAGCTCTCCTCACTTTGAAGGCCCTCCTACAAAAACACCTCCTCTTTCTGGAGATATTCCTTCACTAAACCCCCTTTTCCTGGCCTTTTCCTGGCCTTTCCTTCCCAGTAGCCAGAGACAGAATTGGAAATCAAACGAAATAAAACCATGACTAAATATATGAATAGGTAGAGTGCTAAACAAATAATAGATCTACTCAATAAATGCTGAAGTAATAATGATTGATTTGCTATGAATACTTTAAATCCAAAAATTAGAAGATATAAATACTGATGTAATTTTAAGGCAGAAAAATAATTTTATATACATTTCATTTTAGGAAGGAAAACATGAAGGTCAAGATCCCACAATAAGATAATGGAAATGACAGTGTTGTGCTCATGGGACTTATCTAGCAAAGCCCTTTTTCAAAGTTCAGCTTTGTATTAACGGCTAATTTTCCACCTATGAATAGGTCCTGGGCTCGTTTGATGAAAATTTCTTCAAATGATAATAAATAGAGGCTGTTGCCTATACATTTTACCTTATATTTCCCCCTTGTGGCAACTTGATATACCGTTGCCCAACACGCACCAACTTTTATTACAATGCCAGAGTTGTGTCTGTACAAAACCTTGCAGTGGGAAATTTCACAATGCAGTACCGTGTCGATCCTGAGTCTGCGTCCATTTATTCTGACAATCATTTACCCAGTCGGTCTTGTGTTGTTGGAATAAAATTGTTGAGTTCCCTAAAGTTCTAGCCCAAACGTCAAATGTCAATTGTATTCATTGAGCACTTACTGTGCGCAGAGCACTGTACTAAACTCCAGGGAGTGTCCAAAACAGCAATAAACAGACACATTCTCAGGGTGTTCTGGAAGAATTGGGTGTGGTACTCATTTTCCATTCCATTGTATCAGCTTGGCATCAGCTGAAGTGAGTGATGTATTCGACACCGTCACTCGAAGCAGATAATAATAATAATTATGGTATTTGTTAAGTGCTTACTATGTGCCAAGTACTGTTCTAAGCGCTTGGGTAGATACAAGGTTACCAAGTTGTCCCACATGGGTCTCACAGCCTTATTCCCCACTTTACAGATGAAGTAACTGAGGGAAAAAAGAAGTTAAGTTGCTTGCCCAAAGTCACACAGCTGACAAGTGGTGGAGCCAGGATTAGTACCCATGACCTCTGACTCGCATGCTCGTGTTCTTTCCAGTAAGCCACGCTGCTTCTCATGAGCTTTTTAGTGATGAGAGGCCACATAAGTGACTTCTGCTGAGGAGGGCAGGCAAAGATATTCTCTTCCATAACCACTGTTGCCACTTCTAACCAGGGCTAACTATCTTCCACTGCCTGCACTGGGAGACAGGAAAAAGACGATAATAATAACAATTATTATTATTATGGTACTCATTTAGTGTTTGCTATGTTCCAAGCCCTGTTCTAAGCACTGGGGTAGATATGAAGTAATCAGGTTAGACACAGTCCCTGGTCCCACATGGGGCTCACAGTCTTAATCCCCATTTTACAGATGCGGGCACTGAAGCCCAGGGAAGTTAAGTGACTTCCCCAAGGTCACAGAGCAGACATGTGGCAGAGGTGGGGTTAGAACCCAGGTCCTCCTGACTTCCAGAACTGTGTTGTATCTCAAGTAAGCCATGCTAGAAAGCAGGGCCACTACCTCTGGAGAGGTTGCAGGGAAGGGGGACACCTATCACTATCTCAGGGCTTTCGGAGGAGGCAGAGCCATTTAGCTTCCCATGCTCCCACCAATCAAACAATGATATTTATTGAGTGCTTATTGTGTGCAGAGCACTACATTAAGTATTTGGGAAAGTACAATAGAGTAACAAGACAAACTTGCTGCTGACAGCATCCCTCGGGGTAGAAAGAGGATATTGGTAGCGCCGAAATGCCACTCTAGCTCTTGAATTCACTGGATCATGGCCTGCATTGGGTTTTTGAACTCGACGAGATCCCAGAGGCCATTAATATATATGGTATCGTTATGATTATTATTCATTCATTCATTCAATCGTATTCAGCACTCACTGTGTGCAGAGCACTGTACTAAGCTCTTGGGAAAGTAAAATGCAGCAATAAAGATAATTCCTTCCCACAATGAGCTCACAGTCTAGGGGGGGAGACAGACATCAGTGCAAGTAAACAGGTATCAAAACATTAATACAAGTAAACAGGCATCAATATAAATAAACACACACACACACACACACACACACACACACACACACACACACACATATATATATATGCTGTGAGGCTGGGGTAGAGGGAGAGCAAAGGGAGCAAATCAGGGTGACACGGAAGGGAGTGGGGGATGAGGAACAGTGGGTCTTAGTCTGGGAAGGCTGTTTATTTATTCAGTCATTACTATGTACCAGGCACTGTACTAAACGCTGGTGTAGATACAAGATAATTGAGTTATAGACAGTCCCTGTCCCACACAGGGGTCACAGTCTTAATGCTCATTTTACAGATGAGGGAACTGAGTCATAGGGAAGTTAAGTGAATTATCCAAGGTCACACAGCAAACAGGTGGCAGAGCTAGAATTAGAACCCAGGTACCTCTGACTCCCAAGCCTGTGCTGGATAGTTTTCCCACCCCTTTCCAGCCTGGCACTACAACCTTTTTCTCGCTCATCCTTAAAACACCTCCACACTGGCTACATACAAATTATCCTCACGAACTCTGGATCCCAAATGAGACTCATGAGGGAGAATGACTGCATCTAATTTCACTACCCATTTACCCCACAAAATAGCACTTAGTCAGCACTTGATTAATGCCATTATTATTATTATTATTATTATTATTATTATTATCATTATTACTATTGAAGGCAAAGAAAATAACCACTTTGGTGTAGAACAACAGATGATATTGTTTACATTAGATGATATTGATTACAACAGTTGCTAGGATAAGGACTGTGTCTTAATTCCTTCATATTAGCCAGATATGGAGTTGATATCACAAACACTGAGTGGAATGAAATTACATAATCATTAGATGTTCAGCTCCTACTACTGAATTAACAGACAGCTCAAGGAAACAGGGGCTAGCTACACCTTCACCTAGGGAGCTCTCTTTTTCAATGAGCTTAGTACAGTGCTCTTCATATACTAAGTGCTCATTAAATAAGCCAATTGTTAAGTAGGCATCTTTCGTATATGGCCTTGACAAGCTAAGGTCCAAGTTTCAAAATTTCTAGCAACCAATTAATAACCCTATGCTTTCCTCTAAAGCCAAGAGTTTGGCATCCAGTTTTAGAGCCCAAGTCCCAACACTGACACATGCAGGTGAAAGGAAAGAAAAATTCCATAAGGACCTGGAAATATTCACAGCAGTAGTACAAAATCTAGGAAGTTGATCACCTTGGGGTGTTTAGATGCCCAAATGGTTAATGAGGCTAAAATGAGTGATCATTAGACTATGTGAGAGTAGAAAACTAAATCAAAAAAGAATGAATCAAATATTAACTTACCATTACCAAAAATGTCTTCTACCTTCCAAATAAAATAAATACACCATGGATGACCCCACTACCTAAGTAATGGAATCTCATTATGTCATCCAGCCTTTATTTAGTGCATGCCTCAGCCTCAATCACTAAGAAAGGTGCACATGATATCCCCAGGACATTCTTTCAAGGAATAATTTGGATGGGAGGGGAGTAGCTGTCTCGAGCAATACCAGATGTTAAAAATTTTTAAGTTAAATATAGTTGTTCTTTGTATCGGATGAATATTCCTCTGAGTAAAATTCTTCAGTGATGTGTCTAAAAATCCTAATGCACTGTCCACAGTCCCACCCTCATTGTTTGCAGGCAAAGATTTCTTTTATTGTGCTGTTAGGGTTGTTATCTTTAGCACCTGGGGTTGTCTTGTTTTTGCCAATGTCTCATGATCCTCTGAGAGCTTTGCCCCAAAAAGAACTGCTTCCTTCTCAATTGCAGTGCGCCCTGCTTGTCTGTCTGCCATAGTTGTCTCCCATTAGCTGAGATGCACTGTATGTTGTCACTTAGTTTTGTGGTATGCTTTGAACACTTTTTCTGATCACTCTGTTTAGATTTGCCCAATTTTGACTCACATTACAGCAACTTTTGGGATAACCTACTTTCATCCACTCAGTTTACTTATCTTGTTTGAGTTACTGATAGGTGATCATAGCTTCAATGGTAGAAGACTTTGTTCCCTGATTGCATTGTTTGTATTCTTGTATTGCCACTGAATATTGAGCAAAACCCAAAAATGCCCCTGATAGAATTACTGCCATTGCATTTTGTTACTTAGGCAAAACACTGTCCAATGGTGCAACTAGAGACAAAAGGTAGAGGCTTGAACCCAGAAGACTAGTACGTTGGGTGAGAGACTGTCAGAGTATGGTTCCAACATGGTACCAAATTGAATTTCTATAGAGTAGTTGTAATATCCCTGCTTCTGCAAGACTCCTAAGGCACTGTCATTCCTTTGTGCTGTACTTAATGTGTGACAGCAGGAGACTCAAACAACTACCTTATGGAGAGCCAGAATCAGTAAACCAAAAGCAAGGAGAACAGAGAAATGTTTTAATCACTTGATAAAAACAAAACCTCAGACAATTCTGTATCTCAGCTGAAAACTAGGGTGGCAGTTGTTTAGGATACACCAGCTTAGAGTACTGTTATCAAGAAAGGTGTGGCAGTGGAAACTTTAAGCTTTACAATATGGCCAGACTGTGGGTTCCACATTAAAACTTTTAGTCACACACGAACTCATAGGTGAATTTCACTATCAGTGGTGACTTCAGTTCTGAAGGACAACTAAATAACCTCATTAGTAATGATGATGATGATGATATTGGTATTTGTTAAACAGTTATGATGTGCCAAGCACTGGGTTGGATACAAGATAATCATGTTGGACACAATCTCAGTCCCTGTTCTGTGGGAAGCTCATGGTCTAAAGGGAGGGAGAATGGATATTTAACCCATATTTAATAAATGGGGAACCTGAAGCCCAAAGAAGTTAAGTGCCTTGTCCAAGGTCACACAGCAATCAAATGGAAGAGCCGGGATTCAAATCCAGGTCTCCTGATGACCATCCCCATGCTCTTTCCCCAGGCTATGCTATATCTTCTTAACATCAAATGACAATATACAATCACAAATCATGAGGTCTCCTATGTGGTCTCTGGAATGCTGTCAGTACTTCAGCATGGAACCAATGGTTGCTACGTTACATTTTATGTGAGTAGGATGAATGTGAAGGATAGTGAACAACTATTCAATGATGATCTCATGGGTCATGGCTACAGGGACCCTATGTAATTCGTGTCCCTGATTATAATACACATCTGAATTCTATATTGTCTATCTTAAGGTCATATTAACCTGAAAAATATAAATGTTTTCATCACGTTTTACATCATCAGCTGTTTTAATTTGCAAATGCCTAATTAAAGAGTAACAAAAATGAATGTTACAAAATGGCAAATTAATAACCCACAAGATCTTTTTATAGTGGATAATGGATTTTCCTAAATCTAAACATTAAATTGTTCTGTATGAGTTTTTCTCAGAAAAAAATAAATTACTATTTAACCGTATAAATGAATATATTACAGATGTTTATTTGTATATTTTATTTATGTAGTTGTCTTTCATAGTTGAAGAAGATACCACTGAAGTAACATTTACATGTTGGTACATGTGTGGCTGAAAAGATCAGTGTGGGACAACTGTCTCGGTCACATTGAGCTCGCAAAAAGGTTGTACCTTGTGGTTCTGTGCTTAATGTTTAGTGCAACTGATGCTATAGGTATGTAACAATAATAATAATGATATTTGCTAAGCACTTACTATTTGTCAAGCACTGTTCTAAGCACTAGGGTAGATACAAGGTAATCATATTGTCCCACATGAGGCTAAAAGTCATAATTCCCATTTTACAGATGAGGTAACTGAGGCACAGAGAAATGACGTGGCTTGCCCAAGGTCACTCAGCAGACAAGTGGTGGGGCCAGGATTAGAACCCACATACTCTGACTCCCAAGCCCGTGCTCAATATATCTTGACACCAAGGACCGGCTTAATTGTACTTCAATGCATTTAATCTATGATCATATTTTGTGCATTAATATTTGGTCTGTACTATTATCTGTCCAGCTTGTTTTAGGGTTATAAATGTTTCTTACTATTTCACGAGATGCTAAAAAGTTATTTTAGGTGTAGTTCTTAAGGGCAATAGTGCTGCTAATGTTAGAATTCTTTACTTTAACGACTTGTAAATCTCAGGATTCTCATTTCCACTAAGTGAAACTGTAGTATTTTCATGTACTCAGGCATTTGTTTGCCAAGGAACACCCGCCTGTGACAACATAGTAATTCACACACACCGAACGTCTATATAACTCTATATATTTATACACTGGAGGAGAAGCATTGTTGGAAACTGATAGCTATTTTACTTATCATTATATTTATAATTATTAAGCACTTACTGTATGCCAAGCACTGTACTAACTGCTGATGTTGATATAAGATAATAAGTTTGGACACAGTCCCCATCCCACATAGGGCTCACAGTCCTAGTAGTAGACAGTAGGATTTAACCTCCATTTTACAGATGAGGTACTAGCTACTAGGTAAATTTATATTTGTATATGTTCTATTCATTCAGGTCTGGTAACATTACTTTTGGGGGAAAGGTAGGGAAGAGGGAGCATATTTTTTGAGGGGTGGAGGTTATTTTTTTTCTTTCTTTCACCCATTTCTCCCTAAGCAGAGCCGAGGGCTTTAGTCAAGAGAGACATAGTCTTAGGGGCAAAAGAGATGTGATAAAGGACCACACAAAAGTAGTTTGGGTTTGTTGCTGATTCCTGCCTCTATAAACTTCTATGGCTACACTGTGGCAGGACCTATAGAGTTGCATTTCAAGCCAGGAGCTTGTGCTAGCTAGTCAGTCATGAGGGATCCAATTAGTTGTCACCTCAGGGAGGCAGAAGAGTCCTGTCAGAATGAAGTCAGGAGGGGAACAAAAATCCTGGAAGGCTTGAGAATATTTGCACCCAATGGGGCCAAATTGAAAATGTTAATAAGCCTTATTTATGCCAGATTGCATTTCTTATTAGGTCCTCAGGTAGGGAGAAAATGTATTGTTGTGGCAATCTATAATATATAGCTTTCCCAACTGCTCCAGATCGAGGTTAGTGAAATAGTAGAGGGGACAGGGCATCCTAAGGGAAATAACTTGAAAATCAGACAGAATGTCTTTCCAGGAACAAAGCCTATGCCTATAAATAGTCTCCGATAACGCCCACAATTTAGGACAAGAATCAGAGTTAATCTCTCCCACAGAGCCTGAAGACACAGAACCTAATTTCAGTGGATGTTTTCATGCTTTTGGCTGCCATTCAGCTCCTAACAAGCCCCAGTGGACCCAGTTTCCTGGCTCTCTTAAACGTACTTTAAAAGTTCAGTAATTGCACCTCACAGTCACGTAACTTTTTAATAATGTCCAATGGACAAGGCTATTATAATCATTCCATTGACAGTTGCATCTCTACAGTTGCCTAGGAGATGAATAAATTATAAAGTTGAACATTTCTCAGCCTGAGACAGCAAACCTGTAAATATACCTTCCCTGGATTTCTGTTGGTCCTTTTTAACTAGGATGGTAGTGATTACCTTGAAAACACAGACGCAGACACACAGACGCACAGACACAGACAGACAGACAGACAGACAGACAGACAGACACACACACACACACACACACACACACACACACACACACACACAGTTTTTTGCTTCTTTCTGTGTTCAGAAATCACCTCCACTGAATTCCCAAAGCATCATTCGGTAAAGAGATAGATAATCACTAAATTGTATAGATCTGTGACTGGAAACTCACACAGAAAGAATATGAAATAATAATAATAATAACAGCATTTGTTAAGCGTATAGTAGGTGCCAAGCATTGCTCTAAGCACTGGGATAGATACGTGGTAATCAGGTTGTCCCACGTGGGGCTCACAGTCTTAATCTCCCTTTTACAGATGAGACAACTGAGGCACAGAGAAGTTCAGTGATTCGCCCAAGGTCAAACAGCTAAGTGGCAAAGCTGGGATTAGAACCACGACCTCTGACATTCTAGCTTGTGCTCTGGAAATAGGAAACAACTCCAAGGAATAGAACAAATTAATGCAGCCAGAACATTTGTGTCTCCTGTTTCCTCTTTTGACCCCCAAGTTCTTTGGTTCCTCTACTCCCTCTCCCTTCTGTGTAACCTACTTATTTGGATCTGGTCCCTTTAATCACTCGATATTCACCTAACCCTTAGCCCCGCAGAACTTACATACAGTTCCATTATTCATTTTAATGTCTTTCTCCCTCTATAGACTGTAAGTTCTTGACTAAAAGCTCCTGGTGGGCAGGGATCATGTCTACCAACTCTGTGGTTTTATATTCTCTCAAGTGCTTAATATAGTACTGTGTGCACAGTAAGTGCTCAATACATTTCAATGACTGATTGACTGATTTAATCTATGATGATTTCCCAGGTGGAAATATAAAATAATCATTGCTAACCAATCACTGAAAACAGGCCCTAGTTTCCACTCTACAGGAAATAGAAGGCCTACCAAGACACCAAAAAGCATCATTTCCACCATTTCCTTTTTTTGAATGCCATTTGTTAAGCACTTACTCTCTGTCAAGCACTGTTCTAAGAGCTGGGGTAGATACCCAATTTATCAGGTTGAACCCAGTCCTTGTCCCACATAGGGCTCGCGGCCTAATTTGAAAGGAGGAGGACTGGAGGATTTAATCCCCATTTTACGGATGAGATTACTGAGTCATAGAGAAGTTAAGGGATTTTCCCTAGGTCCTTAGACAAACTAAAATAAGGTGACAGTAGAGTCTTTGTTATGCCCTTCATGACATTCCAACAACCAATGTTTTAACTGAGCAGATTCTATGTCTGGAATCTTCAAAGATTACAGATTTTTAAATGTATGATTTAGTATTGTGATCTAGACCACTAACACCCAAGCCATAAGTAACTCTGGCAGTCACCCAACAAGGTTCCCTGGGGAACCCTCCTAACTGGTCAACCCTAGTTTGCTGGCAGTCCCTAACACTTTTTCTTCTGCTGCAAAAGAGCCAATTCTTTCCAGAGTGCAGAATGCCATGCTGCAGCATCTGCAGCAACTGGCTCCCAGAATTCAGGAAATCTTTTCAGCAACACAAGCAGTGCTGCCTAGTGGATAAAGCAGGGACCAGAAGGACCTAGGTTCTTATCATGGCTCTGCTACTTCTCTGCTGCGTGATCTTGGGCAAGTCACTTCACTTCTCTGAGTCTCAGTTACCTCACCAGGAAAATGAGGATTTAGACTGGGAGCCCCATGTGGGATATTGACTGTGTCCAACCTGATTTAGCTTAGCTTGTGTCTACCCCAGAACTTAGTACAGTGTCAGACATATAGTATGCTCTTGTCAAGTACCAAAATAAATGAATAACTGCACTAAAAGCAGCTCCAAAGAGAATCTCTGAGAAGCCACTGGGGGAGGGTGACATGCTCAGTTTAACACCACTGGGCCAAGTCTACAAAACACAAATTGTTATACAATGAGCCTGATCATTTGGATAGAATCACCTAGATATTTTAATACAAGGCAGGGGTGAAGATATTTTTAATCAATTTACATTACATCACTCTGAGCTAGCCAAATTACGCTTAATATCTACTCCCCAAGGCCTTGGGTTTGCACAATCCATTTCCTTTTTTTATGACTCTTGTTAAGCACTTACTTTGTGCCAAGCACTGTAAGAAGCACAGGGCTAGATTCAAGATAATCAGGTTGGATACAGTCCCTGTTGTCCAATGTGGGATTCACAGTCTAAGAAGGAGTGTGTAGGACTGACTCCCCATTTTACAGATGAGGAAACAGAAATACAGAGAAGTTAACTTACTTGCCCAACATCACATGGCAGATAAGCAGCAGAGTCTGGATTAGAACCCCGTGCCCTCTGACTTTCATACCTTTTCTCGTTTTACTAGGCCATAATTCTTCCAATTTTATTCTCATAATCCCCCAAGAAGTGAATGTGTATTGTCATATCCATTAGCCAGAGGAAGTCAATACTAGGGAGATGGAAATAGAACGCATGTCTCCTGACTTTCAGGCCTATTTTCTTTCCAGTAGATCCTACTTCATTTTTATTCTGCATTATCCTGAGGAGAATCAATTGGGCTTTAAACATTTCAATTGGCATCCATAGAATTATTAGCAATTTTTAAAATGGCAGCAAACAGTGTGAATCTGCAATGCAGCTGGCTTAGCAACAGATAGGAACCTCCATAGGTGAAAATATCACTGCACTTCCGCCACTTAAGTATCCACTGGCCTAAAAAGCCACAAAAAGGGGTTAGAGACCTGCAGAGGACATAGCTATTCTCTCCTCAATGCTGTTAGTAAGGTACTTCTCACTGCATTTTTTTTCATCATAGCGGATGTGCTTTTAAGTGTTCCTTTCTGGGAATTGCATTACAATTTTCCCCTGGCCTTTCTTCATTCAGAGGATTACGCATAAAATTGAATAGAGATCCATGGATGGAGAAATTGTGACTGATGATGAAACATTCACTCTCGGGATTTGAAAAACAATCTGAACTGCAAGGCATTCTCTTGCATTGTCTTGTACTTCCCAAGCGCTTAGTACAGTGCTCTGCACACAGTAAACGCTCAATAAATACGATTGATTGATTGATTGATTTAGAATGCTACTATTCATCTTTTTAAAATTGTGGAGAGTTTCATAGTGATCATCAAAATAAGAAGCGATTCACATCTCCACAAACTCATGCATCTTTTCCTCAGCAGCGGTAGGACATGAGGACGAGGAGGAGAAGGAGAGGAAAAGCAGGATTCATTCATTCATTCATTCAATCGTAAATATTGAGCGCTTACTATGTGCAGAACACGGTACAAAGTGCTTGGGAAGTACAAGTTGGCAACATATAGAGACGGTCCCTACCTAACAGTGAGCTCACAGTCTAGAAGGGGGAGACAGACAACAAAACAAAACATATTAACAAAATAAAATAAATAGAATAGTAAATATGTACAAATATGATAAATAGAGTAATAAATATGTACAAACATATGAACAGGTGCTATGGGGAGGGGAAGGAGGTAAGGCGGAGGGGATGGGGAAGGGGAGGAGGGGGAGAGGAAGGAGGGGGCTCAGTCTGGGAAGGCCCCCTGGAGGAGGTGAGCTCTCAGTAGGGCTTTGAAAGGCAGAAGAGAGCTAGCTTGGTGGATGTGCAGAGAGAGGGTATTCCAGGCCAGGGGGAGGACGTGGGCCAGGGGTCGACGGCAGGACAGGCTAGAATGAGGCACAGTCAGGAAGTGAGCGGCAGAGGAGCAGAGGGTGTGGGCTGGGCTGTAGAAGGAAAGAAGGGAGGTGAGGTAGGAGGGGGCGAGATGATGGAGAGCCTTGAAGCCGAGAGTGAGGAGTTTTGGCCTGGTGTGTAGGTTGATTGGTAGCCACTGGAGATTTTTGAGGAGGGGAGTAACATGGCCAGAGCATTTCTGCACAAAGATGATCCGGGCAGCAGCATGAAGTATAGATTTACGTGGGGAGAGTTAGGAGGATGGGAGATAAGAGAGGAGGCTAATGCAGTAAACCAGTCGGGATAGGATGAGAGATTGAACCAACAGGGTAGCAGTTTGGATGGAGAGGATTGGGCGGATCTTGGCGATGTTGCGTAGGTGAGATCGGCAGGTTTTGGTGACAGATTGGATGTAAGGGGTGAACGAGAGAGCAGAGTCGAGGATGACACCAAGGTTGCAGGCTTGTGAGACGGGAAGGATGGTAGTGCCGTCCACAGTGATGGGAAAGTCAGGCAGAGGGCAGGGTTTGGGAGGGAAGATAAGGAGTTCAGTCTTGGACATATTGACTTTTAGATGGCGGGCAGACATCCAGATGGAGATGTCTTGAAGGCAGGAGGTGACACGAGCCTGAAGGGAGGGAGAGAGAGCAGGGGCGCAGATATAGATTTGAGTGTCATCAGCGTAGAAATGATAGTTGAAGCCGTGGGAGCAAATGAGTTCACCAAGGGAGTGAGTGTAGATAGAGAACAGAAGAGGACCAAGAACTGACCCTTGAGGAATCCCTACAGCAAGGGGATGGGAGGGGGAGGAGGAGCCCGCAAAAGAAACTGAGAATGAACAGCCGAAGAGATAATAGGAGAACCAGGAGAGGACAGAGTCTGTGAAGCCAAGGTTGGATAGCGTGTTGAGGAGAAGGGGGTGGTCCACAGTGTCGAAGGCAGCTGAGAGGTCAAGGAGGTTTAGGATAGATTAGGAGCCGTTGGATTTGGCAAGCAGGAGGTCATTGGTGACCTTTGAGAGGGCAGTTTCCATGGAATGTAGGGGACGGAAGCCAGATTGGAGGGAGTCGAAGAGAGAGTTGGCATTGAGGAATTCGAGGCAGCGCGTGTAGATGACCCGTTCAAGGATTTTGGAAAGGAATGGTAGGAGGGAGATGGGGCAATAACTAGAAGGTGAGGTGGGGTCAAGAGAGGGTTTTTTTAGAATGGGAGAGACGTGGGCATGTTTGAAGGCAGAGGGGAAGGAACCAGTGAAGAGTGAGCAGTTGAAGATGGAAGTTAAGGAGGGGAGGAGGGACGGAGCTAGATATTTCATAAGATGAGAGGGAATGGGGTCAGGAGTAAAGGAGAACAAGAACAATGAGGAAGAGGAGGAGGAGGAGGAGAAGGAGGAAAAGGAGGAGAAGAAGGAGGAGGAGGAGGACTGGTATAAGAATAATAGTTTTTAAGTGCTTACTATGTGCCAAGCAGTGTTCTAATAGATACAAAGTAATCAGGTTGTACCAACTGAGGCTCACAGTCTTAACCCCCATATTACAGACGAGGTAACTGAGGTACAGAGAAGTTAAGTGACTTGTCCAAAGTCACACAGCTGACAATCAATCAACCAATCAATAGTATTCATTGAGCACTTACCGTGTGAAGAGCACTGTACTAAGCGCTTGGAAAGTACAAGTTGGCAACATATAGAGACAGTCCCTACCCAACAGTGGGCTCACAGTCTAGAAGGGGGAGACAAAGAACAAAACCAAACATATTAACAAAATAAAATAAATAGAATAGATATGTACACATAAAATAAATAAATAAATAAATAGAGTAATTAATATGTACAAACATATATACATATATACAGGTGCTGTGGGGAAGGGAAGGAGGTAAGACTGGGGCATGGAGAGGGGGACGAGGGGGAGAGGAAGGAAGGGGCTCAATCTGGGAAGGCCTCCTGGAGGAGGTGAGCTCTCAGTAGGGCCTTGAAGGGAGGAAGAGAGCTAGCTTGGTGGATGGGCAGAGGGAGGGCCTTCCAGGCCAGGGGGATGACGTGGGCCGGGAGGGGGATGATGTGGGCCGAAGACTAGTGGGACAAGTGACAGAGCTGGGATTAGAACCCAATACCTCTGACTCCCAAGTCCGAACTCTTTCCCCTAAATCACACTGCTTCTGAGGTAGCACTTATTGAGGGCCCACATGGTGAGGTGCACTGTATGAGGCCTTTGGAAAATATAGAATAAAGAGTGACCTGTTCTCTGGTTACAAGGCACTTACAATCAGCAACTTGGCATTCATCAGTATCCTTGCTTCCTCTACCATTGTCCAGACCCTAATCAATTTCTTATTCAAATAGGAAACTATTGCCTACACTGGGTTTTTTGGCTGTATGTACTTAACTCTTGGCTTAGTCTGTAGCGAGTTCTTCCTCCTGGACTCGATGTGCTCTGACTGTTGTGTAGCCATTCATTGTTGTCTTATGGTGTCAAGTCATTTCCGACCCATAACGACGCCATAGACACATCTCTCTCAGAACACCCTATCTCCACCAGCAATCGTTCTGGTAGTATATCCATAGAGTTTGCGTGGTAAAAATACGGAAGTGGTTTACCTCTGCCTCCTTCCGTGCAGTAAAGCTGAGTCTCCACTCTCAATTCTCTCCCATGTCGCTCCTTCCCAGTACAGGTGTGTTTTGATTTGTAGCAGATTGCCTTGCACACGCTAGCCACTGCCCAAGCTAGTAATGGAATGGAAATAATAATAATAATAATAATAAAAATAATAATGGCATTTATTTAGCACTTACTACGTGCAAAGCACTGTTCTAAGCGCTGGGGCGATACAAAGTGATCAGGTTGTCCCACGGGGGGCTCACAGTCTTAATCCCCGGTATATAGATGAGGGAACTGAGGCTCAGAGAAGTGAAGGGACTTGCCCAATGTCACCCAGCAGACACGTGGCAGAGCCGGGATTCGACCCCATGACCCGACTCCAAAGCCCGGGCTCTTTCCACTGAGCCATGTTGCTTCTCTCTGCCAAACACCAACGTGTACTTCCCCAGCGCTTAGTGCAGTGCTCTGCACACAGTAAGCGCTCAATAAATACGATTGAATGAATGAATGAATGAATGAATCAGCACCCGGGTTGTGAGGGGAATGTAACATTTGCCACGCACTCAAGTTCGATCTCCGTTATATTTCCCCTTTTCGAGGACTTTGAGGAACTCTCCAGACGCACGCGGTGACATTACATCCTCCACAGATCGGAGGGCAGACGGCCAGAGGCGCTTGCCCAAGAGGACGCCCACTATCCCTTGATCTCCCCAAACATCCCCTCGAGCCAGGAATACGGAGCGGATGGGAACCGGACACCGCACTGGGTTCCCCTCGGGGTCGGACTCGGGCAGGATGACAGAGTTGCCCCTTTGAGATCTGCCGTTCGGGAGAGATGGTGAGGAAAGTCTCAAATTGCCTGGCGTGGCTCTAACCCTTCCGCTCAGGGAGGACCCAAAAGCCGTCACGGAGGAGGCTGTCTTCAGGGGCCTCTACTTTGTCCACATGGCGATCAGGTGCCACCAGAAAGGGCGATGGGCTCGGGGCTGCGGTATCTTCTTTGGCGGACCGAGACGCTTGGGGACTTGCCGTTTTGAGGCTTGCCCAGTGCATGGCAGAACGAGGGGGCTTGGAGAGAAACGGACTGCCACCGCGGAGGTGACGCTAAATGACAGGAGAGACCATCTAGATAGTGTGATGGGAGTCGCTTAGGGTCACGCGGTTTCACCCTCGGGGTTTACAAACCTTGGCTTACCCTAAATCCATCCTTGCCGGCGGTGGTTTGAGATGCAACAGCTGAGGCTGCACCTTGAGGTACCCTAAATCCATCCTTGCTCGCGGAGGTTTGAGATGCAACAGCTGAGCCTACCAAGTCCCTGTTTCATCTACAAGGGATCCAGGCTCTGCCCAAAGCTCCTACTAAAACAGCTGGGATATGCCTCTGTTTGACTCTCCCTCCCATAGTCGAGACTGGTAGAGTACTGGAAACTCTCCAGGTGTGACCCTGAGAGGTGAGCCATCTGTAACCCACTGCTTTTTCCAGGCATTGTGTCCCAAATGGCTGAACCCCATCTCACTGAATCGAATTCACCAACTCCTTAATCTCAGTAGGCTAATGCTCTCTTACTTTGCTATTCATCACTTTTGCTATGAAATCATCACAATCGACACAACCGTACTTAAGAACCTACAAAGAGCCTAAGATCCTCCCAGACTAAACCCCCCTTTTCCTCTGCTTCTCCTCCCCTCCCCATCACCCGGACTTGCTCCTTCTCCTCTACCCCCTCCCCGCCCCATAGCACTTGTACATACTTGTATATGTACATATTTATTATTCTATTTATTTTAGTAATGATGCATACATATCTATAATTCTATTTATTTGTATTGATGATATTGTTGCCTGTTTACTTGTTTTGATGTCATTTTCCCCCCTTCTAGACTATGAGCCCATTGTTGGGCAGTGATTTCCTCTGTTTGTTGCTGAATTGTACTTTCCAACCACTTAGTGCAGTGCTCTGCATGCAGTAAGCACTTGATAAATACGACTGAGTGAATGAATGAATACAATGGAAAAATAGGGCTTAACTAATATCTTCTCCATCTCTTCCACTGATGCCCAACATAAAGTCTTTTCGCTTTCACATCCCACTCATGGGGTGACAGTAGTGTAAGGGACCCTGTTTCTTCACGTACCCACAACCAGATAATATCACTTACCTGCCAGAATGATTAAGGAGCTTCTGTGGTTTACAGTGAAGTCATTGCCATCTTGAATCCTTTGCTCTACAGCCTGAAGAAGAAAGATAATAAAAATGCTCTTCTGAGAGCAATGAAGAGAAAAATCTACAAGGACACCTGTCCCAGAATGCTAAACAAATATTGAATTGAACCACCCTCCTGTAATCATTAAATTCTTCTGCTTGGAAAATCTCTCCTGCTTTGGAGAGCTTGCTACTTCTCTATACATTGTTTGTTTTGAATATGGACTATTTGGCCACTTATGATTCCACAACAGTGTAGGAAATTGGAGTGTGGGATGTGTTCCTGTCAGTCTCTGCTGGTAATTTGCCTCAGTGCAAACAGAATTGATGAAGTTGCTGTATATACTGTCCAAGTGGTGTCCCCTCTTCATAGTCTTATTGATTGAATCATTCAGTTGTATTTATTAAGCACTTAGTGTGTGCAGAGCCCTGTACTAAGTGCTTGGGAGAGTGCAATGTAACAATAAACAGACACATTCCCTGCCCACAGTGAGCTTAAAGTCTAGAGGAGTTTACAGTCCAACAATATTGTGTTGACAATAGCACCTCAGATATCACATCTTTGCTGGCATCCCTTTCTTTCCAGAGCTAATGTTTCAATCAATCAGTCAATCAATCAATAGTATTTATTGAGCACTTACTGTATGCAGAGCACTATACTAAGAGCTTGGGTGACCACGATATAACAGAGTTGGTAGATATGTTCCCTGCTCACAACGAACTTACATTCTAGAGGAAGAGACAGACATTAATATGAATAAACAAATTACAGCTATGCATATAAGTGCTGTTGGGCTGATGATGCATGAATGAAGGTTGTAAATCCAAGTGCAACACTCCAAATGTTGAACAGGTCAAGCTATGCATCTAGAAACATTGCCATCAATAATGATAGCTGTGTATTTGTTAAGCACTTACGTTGACCAAGCACTGTACTAAGCACTGGGGCAGATAGATGGTAATAATAATGATAATAACAATAGAAAACACCATTATTATTCTTATTATTATTAAGCACTGTGCTAAGTGCTGGGGTAGATACAAGGTATTCAGGTCAAACCCTGCCCCGGTCCCCTATGGAACTCACATTCTAAGGGTGAGGGAGAATAGTTATTGGATCCCCATTTTACAAATGAGGGAATAGACACAGAGAAGTTAATCAATGATATTTATTAAGTGCTTACTGTGTGTAGAGCACTCTACTAAGTGCTTGGAAGAGTACAGTTCAATCTAGTTCGTAGACAAGATCCTGTCCCTCAAGGAGTTTACAATGTAAGGTAATAATAATAATAATTGTGGTATGTGATTGTCTTGTCTTATGCTGTCGAGTCACCTCTGACCCTTAGCGACGCCATGGACACCTCTCTCCCAGAATGACCCACCTCCATCTACAATCGTTCGGGTAGTGGATCCATAGAGTTTTCTTGGTAAACATCCAGAAGTTGATTACTATTGCCTACTTCCATGCAGTAAACTCGAGTCTCCGCTCTGAACTCTCTCCTATGCCGCTGCTACTCAGCACAGTGAGATCTGACTTGTAGCAGATTGTCTTCCACTCACTAGCCATTGCCCAAACCAGGAATGGAATGGATATAGCTCTACTTGACACTCCCTCCCATAGTTGAGACTGGTAGAGTATTGGAAACTCTCCAGATGTGACCCCGAGATGGGGTAGTATGTGCTAAGCTCTTATTATGTTCCAGGTACTGTACTAAGCGCTGAGGTGGATACAAGCAAGTCGGGTTGGACACCATCTCTGTCCCAGGTGGGGCTCACATCTCACTCCCCATTTTCCAGCTGAGGTAGCTGAGGCCCAGAGAAGTGAAGTGACTTGCCCAAGGTCACAATGCAGACAAGTACACAGCAGGCGAGTGGCAGAACTGTGATTAGAACGCTGTCTGATTCTCAGGCTCTTATGCCCTTTTCACTTGGCCACTCTGAATAGCATTTGGTGAAAGCCTGCACCTCAGGGAGCAGAATTAAGCTGCCCGCCATCAATGGATAGCATTTCGAGCAGAAGTTAGGAAACTGGACCTTGATTGAAGTATGATGTCAGTCTTTTTCAGGCTGTCAGCCCAGAGCATTCAGAGTTTCATCAATGAGAGTCTTTGCAATCACTGTCTTTGCATAAAGGCCCTGCAAATTCAGGAGTCCACCTCCTAGGAGATTCTGTATGTAGCTTCCAAATTCCACACTAAGTAAGTGTCAGTCAGCAACACTGTGAACATTATGCTTGAAAGCATTGGTGTGAGAGTTAACGCTATTTGTGACAACAAAGGGTGTCCTTAAACAACTTTTATCCAGAACTCCGACTGCTGTTCCAACAGAGTGTGACCATATGATTGATAACAAATTTGGGAAAGCCAAACTTGAGAAGGATGACTCCCAGGTCTTCATGATTTACAAAATCAAAAAAGCCTTTGCATGGTCAATGAAGACCATGTACAGGGCCTATTTTGAAAGAAAGGAATCAAGGTCAGTCATGCAAACCATGAGAAGCAGCACAGCTGTGTGGCTAGAGCACAGGCCAGGGAGTTAGAAGGACGCGGGTCCTAATCCCGGCTCTGCCACTTGTGTGCTATGTGACCTTGGGCAAGTCATTTTACTTCTCTGCTTCAGCTACCTCATCTGTAAAATGGTGATGAAAACTGTGAGTCCCAAATGGGACAGGGACTGTGTCCAACCTAATTATCTTGTAGCTTATATCCACCTCTGCACTCAGTACATTGCCTGGCAGATAGTAAATTCTTAACAAATATCATGAAAAAACAAAAACCTACATTTCTGTTGTAATGCAGAGATTACAAGCTTATAGAACTTTACAACAAAGAACATTCACATGATAGTTTATGTCTCAAGCCTGTTGCCACACCTGGGGTTTATCTATTTCATACAAAAGATCACATTTTCTCTAAATTGATTAATTTATCTGAAGACCATCACCAATTTCCCAATAGTGTCCTATTAAAAACACTTAGAAAAATCACACATTATGGAGAAACAGAGTGCACTTGGGTTTATCTTGCTCTGAACTTTTGTCTTTAAAACACTCTCTCATAACCTCACTTTGAAAATGACCCTTTTGACCAATTTAATCCCTTCCTCCCAAAAGAGAAACAAGGATTGTTTGGTTATTAACTTTCTGGTGGAGAGATGCTCTGAGGTTCAAGCGAGGGAGAGGCTGTCAGCACTGTGTTGAACAAATCAGAACCTGACACTGCCCAGAATCCCTATACATAGTGGTGGTGTGATCTTTTCTTGGAAATGGCTAGTGCTTTTCTGGATTTGATCAATCAATCAATCAATCGTATTTATTGAGCGCTTACTGTGTGCAGAGCACTGGACTAAGCGCTTGGGAAGTACAAGCTGGCAACATATAGAGACAGTCCCCACCCAACAGTGGGCTCACAGTCTAGAAGGGGGAGACAGAGAACAAAACCAAACATACTAACAAAATAAAATAAATAGAATAGATAGGTACAAGTAAAATAAATAAATAAATAGAGTAATAAATATGTACAAACACATATACACATATACAGGTGCTGTGGGGAAGGGAAGGAGGTAAGATGGGAGGATGGAGAGGGGGACGAGGGGGAGAGGAAGGAAAGGGCTCAGTCTGGGAAGGCCTCCTGGAGGAGATGTGCTCTCAGTAGGGCCTTGAAGGGAGGAAGAGAGCTAGCTTGGCGGATGGGCAGAGGGAGGGCATTCCAGGCCAGAGGGATGACGTCGGCCAAGGGTCGATGGTGGGACAGGAGGACTGAGTAGGTGCGAATGAGGTTGTCGTTAATGTAACTTGGTTATAACAAGGGCCTTTTTCCCGGGGTTGGGCGAGTCAGTCAGGACCGGACCCGGAAGGAGGTTGGGGGGCACTATAAGGGAAGGTCGCTTAAGTGGGGGGGCTGGGATTTGATCTGAATATTTTCTTTGCCCAGGGATAGAGGATAGGAAAACACATGAAAAATTTATGACTGAAATTAAATCAGATGAGAAAAGATTTAATTCAGAGGGCTCTGATATTTCTTGGGAACTAAATCCAGTTTGTAGTGAAGGAAAATCTGCAATGGCAAACTAGTAGAGAGAGGTTTCTTGGGGAAAGTTATCAACTTCCTCTGAATAACCTGATTTTTGGAGGGATGAATTTTCTTTAACCACACAACGATAATTCAATGCTCACAAGTAGGCAACAATCCGATATTATATCGTAATGAGTAGACTTAAAAACACCTTCTGAAGGCATCCTTCTCTTTTTAAAGAACAGCAGAATTTCCTTTAATATATGACATTTTTTATACTCATTCTCCTTTTGGAACGATCCCATTGAGTAAGGAGAGTTGGAAGTTTAAGTAGACCCTTTCCTTAACTCTGTCATATCGACTAATCAGAATTGGCAACCACTATAAAGGGTAAGTGATTATGTCTTTGCCTAGTTACAATTTTGTAGTAAAAGCTGTATGATTGTATATTGGTGTCCTGGAAAGTTTCGATAATAACTATGCTCTTGGAGGTTTGTAAACATTCTTGAAATGGCAATCAAAATCTAAATTAAAGTTAAACCCCTCAAAGTTTCTTCATAATATATCCTCTCTGATTCATTTAAACACAAGAACAAATTTGACTTCAGTTAACTGAAAATTTGAGGAAGAAGGAAAAAGAAACCAGCTTCACTGAAGAGATTTTTGCAAGTGAAAGCCATATGTGTGATTTATAAATGAAGTCATTTTTTTAAAGGCTCAACTGAAATTTCCAGAGTGAACTTCATAGTTTACAATAATACAAATTACATGATCATCATCATTATCAGTGGTATTTATTGAGAGTTTACTGTGTATAGAGCACTATATTAAATGCTTGGGAGAGTACAATTCAACTGCGTTGGTGGACACATAGCCTGCCCACAGTGAACCTACAGTCTAGAATGGGAGACAGACATTTGTATAAATAAATGATTTGTTATATATAATTTAAAGATATGCACATGTCTACAGGAGATGGATCCCTCCGGCTCTGCTCTTATAATGGAAGTTGTGTTGAAACTTGAGAAGGGAGAATAGGGATGTAACGCCAGCTTGCATTAATCGAAAATAGAGATTGCATTCAGCGCTTGTGTGGAATTCCTGTAACCGGGCCTCAAAATAGCAAGGAATCAGTGACAAAATATTGTCAGGGCTGTATAGATGGTCTTCCCAGGATTGTTTGGGGCATACTCTCCACTCTCTTAAACTCATGCTTGAGGTGTTTCCTATATACCTGAGGCTAGCCATCTAGAGATAACAGCATTGGACTGAATGTCAGTAGACAGAGGTTCCATTCCCTGCTTCATCACTTGTCGCCTTGTGAACTTGGGAGAGTTAATTAACTTCTTTATGCATGAATTTTCCCATCTGTAAAATGGGGATGAAATACCTGTCTTCCCTCCAGCTTGGACTGTGAGCCTCATGTGGGACATGGACTGGGTCCCATCCAATTGTATTGCACCTACCCCAGCACTTGGAACATAGCAAATGCTGAATAAATAATTATCATTTTTTTTCTAACACAGGTTGAAACCTGTTGAAAAATGAGAAACCTGAAAAAGTCAGAAGAGGAAATAGGGGGAAGAATCACATTCTAATCCTTTTGCAATAGTAGGCGTTCACAGGGTGGGTAATAATAATAATATTTGTTTAATACTATATGTCAAGCACTGTTCTAAGCTGGGGTAGATACAAGCTAATCAGGTTGGACACAGTTCCTGACCCACATGGGGCTCACAGTCTTAATCCCCATTTTACAGGTAAGGTAAATGAGGTACAGAGAAGTTAAGAGACCCAAGGTCACACAGAAGGCGAGTGATGGAGCCAGGATTAGAACTCAGGTCCTTCTGACTCCCATGTCCATGCTCAGTCCACTAGGCTATGCTTACTCCCATGGCCATCTTCTGTCCCCCTTACACCCAAGCATACACACACACAAACACACATACACACACACACACACACGCAGAATCCCTTTATAGGTGCTGAACTCCCTATATTATCAGAACTGTGGGAATAGCTGAGGGAAAATTAAGTTATTGCAACATCGTTTTAATTCTATGTAGTTTTTCAGTGACTCTGCAGGATCGAAAGCTTTCTCCATTCAAAGTGAACATAAACTTCTCCCATCACTGTTGCCTGAAAGGGAAAACTTGGGCTTCTCTGACTTCCCTCTATATCCAAGCACAGATATCGAACCAAATGTGATCAAGTAGCAGTATCCTTCCCTAAGTATGTTTCTTTATTAATTCTCCTAATATCCCCCAAACTGTAGGAATATTTTCCTCCTGAATTTCAATACTCATTTCTCAGTAGAGGAGAGATGCTGAAGCCATTGACTGCAGGAAACGATACTGGATTGGCTGACTTCATTCTCATGGTCCTGATGGATTCTCTAAGAGCCCAACCGGTCCTTTTCATGGTTTTTCTTTCTATCTATATGATTTCTGTGGTGGGGAACATAGGGCTAATCCTGATAATCCAGAAAGACTCCCAGCTTCACAGACACATGTATTTTTTCCTGTGTGGTTTGTCTTCTGTTGATCTCTTAGTTACTCCACAGCAATTACTCCTGAAACCTTGGAGAATGCATTAACATCCAGGAAGAAAATCTCATTCATTGGCTGCTTTGCCCAAAAGTATTTTTTTCATTTCTTTAGCAGGAACAGAATGCTTTCTCCACTCTGCAACGGCATACGATTGCTATGTAGCTATCTGTAACCCACTGCTTTATTCCTCTGTTATGTCCACAAGAGTATGCATGTGGCTTATGGTTGGGTCACATGGAGTTGCTTTTACAAATTCCCTGATAGTTCTTCTGTTCATAGCTAGGTTGCTATTTTGCAACTCAAATGTAATTCAACATTTTTTCTGTGATGCCTCACCAATCTTGGTTTTGTCCTGTGCTGACACACACAACATGGAAATGATCATCTTTATTTTAGCTGGCTCCACCTTTGCAAAGTCTCTGATAGAGATTACAGTATCTTACATTATCTCTGCAATTTTGAAGATCTTCTCCACTGTGAGAAGAGAAAAAGCTTTCTCCACCTGTGCTTCCCACCTCACGGGAGTCACCACCTTTTATGGGACTCTAAATCTTTACATACCTAAAGCCAAGTAAATCTTACTCCCTGGGTAAGAATCAGGTGGTTTCTGTTTTCTACACCATCGTGATCCCCATGTTGAACCCCCTTATCTACAGCCTTAGAAGTAAAAAGGTGAAAAATGCTTGACCAGAATGATTCATCTGTGTCCTATAATGATGTGGCTGGAAGCAGGACAACACAACAGGCAGACGTCACTGGCTGGAGAACGAAGGGGAAGTCATCAGGGAGGAGACATGGGAAGAGGGCTCTTGTCCAGAACTTCAAGCCCAGACTCTCTGTTTGGCCCCCTCCCTCCCTTTGGTCCGCACCGCAGACCTTCTCTCTGTCGGTCTCTTCTGGAGCTCCTGCTGGTGTGGTCCGAGTCCCGCCACCACCAGCACCTCCAGGTGCTACCCTTGGTCCCTCCAGGATGGCTCAAGCAGGGTTAAAATGACCTTAGGACCAGCTCCCACCCTGCTGATCTCCCCTGGATCAAAGCAGCGGGGAGCTGGGGCAGCCTCATCACTTCATCCGGTCCTTGAAAGGAGAACACCAGCAAGGACCCTCAGGTCAGAGCCCCCATCGCCTCAGCCTTGTGTCTAGGGCTGTTCGGAAGAACCCAGCATATCTCGAACCTCCAATAGGAAGATCCAAGAATGGGGGGAACAGGAGGTCCAGGGCATTCCCCACTACCCCCTCCTCATGGCATCCTTCACCCCAGAAACTTCAAGAAGCAAAACCTTGGCCTTGAACGACTTCACTGTGAAATCCATTCAGTGGGACCTCAGGCAGACAACATATTATGTGACAAAATGATGGGGACAGTCTTATTGAATGAAGGCAACAGAAGTGTGTTGCATAAGCTTTTTCTTGTAAAATTCATTGTCGTCTAGATTAGCCCCACTCAGGATGATTTCCTCCAACCACTATGCTCCTTATTAGTTCCCTCACCTTCTTCTGCATGTTCTATATAATGATGATGATGATGATAATAATGATAATGGAATTTGTTTAACACTTACTATGTGCTAAACAATGTTCTAAGTGATGGGTGGACACAAGGTTAACAGGTTGGATGCAGTCCCTGTCCCTCGTAGAGTTCACAGTTTTATTCCCCATTTTACAGATGAGGTAACTGAGGCACAGAGAAGTTAAGTGACTTGCCCACGGTCACACAACAGACAAGTGGCAGAGTTGGGATTAGAACTGAGGTCCTTTTGGCTCCCAAGCCCAAAAGGGATTTTCTGCCTCTGACTCCAATATTTATGGGTGATTTCTTTTCCTAAACAGCATCATCATCATCATCATCAATCGTATTTATTGAGCGCTTACTGTGTGCAGAGCACTGTACTAAGCGCTTGGGAAGTACAAGTTGGCAACATATAGAGACAGTCCCAACCCAGCAGTGGGCTCACAGTCTAAAAGGGGGAGACAGAGAACAAAACCACACATACTAACAAAATACAATAAATAGAATAGATATGTACAAGTAAAATAAATAAAAAAATAAATAGAGTAATGAATATGTACAAACATATATACATATATACAGGTGCTGTGGGGAAGGGAAGGAGGTAAGATGGGGGGATGGAGAGGGGGACGAGGGGGAGAGGAAGGAAGGGGCTCAGTCTGGGAAGGCCTCCTGAAGAAGGTGAGCTCTCCGTAGGGCCTTGAAGGGAGGAAGAGAGCTAGCTTGGAGGATGGGCAGAGGGAGGCCATTCCAGGCCCGGGGGATGATGTGGGCCGGGGGTCGATAGAAGGACAGGCGAGAACGAGGTACGGTGAGGAGATTAGCAGCAGAGGAGCGGAGGGTGCGGTCTGGGCTGTAGAAGGAGAGAAGGGAGGTGAGGTAGGAGAGGGCGAGGTGATGGAGAGCCTTGAAGCCCAGGGTGAGGAGTTTCTGCCTGATGCGCAGATTGATTGGTAGCCACTGGAGATTTTTGAGGAGGGGAGTAATATGCCCAGAGCGTTTCTGGACAAAGATAATCCGGGAGCAGCATGAAGTATGGATTGAAGTGGGGATAGACACGAGGATGGGAGATCAGAGAGAAGGCTAATGCAGTAGTCCAGACGGGAAAGGATGAGAGCTTGAATGAGCAGGGTAGCGGTTTGGATGGAGAGGAAAGAGCGGATCTTGGCTATGTTGCGGAGCTGAGACCGGCAGGTTTTGGCGACGGCTTGGATGTGAGGGGTGAAAGAGAGAGCGGAGTCGAGGATGACACAAAAGTTGCGGGCTTGTAAGACGGGAAGCATGGTAGTGCCGTCAACAGAGATGGGAAAGTCAGGGAGAGGGCAGGGTTTGGGAGGGAAGACAAGGAGCTCAGTCTTCGACATGTTGAGCTTTAGGTGGCGGGCAGACATCCAGATGGAGATGTCCTGAAGGCAGGAGGAGATGTGAGCCTGGAAAGAGGGGGAGTGAGCAGGGGCAGAGATGTAGATCTGGGTGTCATCAGCGTAGAGATGGTAGTTGAAGCCGTGGGAGCGAATGAGGTCACCAAGGGAGTGCGTGTAGACCGAGAACAGAAGGGAACTAAGCACTGAACCTTCGGGAACCCCCACAGGAAGAGGATGGGAGGGGGAGGAGGAGCCTGCAAAAGAGACTGTGAAAAGAACGACCGGAGAGATAAGAGGAGAACTAAGAGAGGACGGAGTCTGTGAGGATAAGGTCAGATAGCGTGTTGAGGAGAAGGGGGTGGTCCACAGTGTCGAAAGCAGCTGAGAGGTCAAGGAGGATTAGGACAGAGTAGGAGCCGTTGGATTTGACAAGCAGGAGGTCATTGGTGACCTTTGAGAGGGCAGTTTCTGTGGAATGTAGGGGACGGAAGCCAGACTGGAGGGGGTCGAGGAGAGAGTTGTTGTTGAGGAATTCTAGGCAGCGCATGCGGACAACTCGTTCAACTAGTTTGGAAAGGAATGGTAGGAGGGATATGGGGCGATAACTAGAAGGTGAGGTGGGGTCAAGAGAGGGTTTTTTTAGGATGGGAGAGACATGGGCATGTTTGAAGGCAGAGGGGAAGGAACCAGTGGAGAGTGAGCAGTTGAAGATGGAAGTTAAGGAGGGGAGAAGGGATGGAGCGAGAGATTTCATGAGATGAGAGGGAACGGGATCAGAAGCACACGTGGCCGGAGTAGCACTTGAGAGGAGGGAGGAGAGCTCCTCTGAGGAAACTGCTGGGAAGGATGGAAGAGTAACAGAGAGTGTTGAGAGCCGGGAGGTTGAAAAAGGGGGGTAGGTGACTTTAAGGCGTTCGGACCTGATGGATTTAATTTTGTTAATGAAGTAGGGGGCCAGATCGTTGGGGGTGAGGGAAGGAGGATGGGGAGGAACGGGGGGCCTGAGAAGGGAGTTGAATGTATGGAAGAGCTGGCGGGGGTGATGGGCATAGGTGTCAATAAGGGAGGAGAAATAGTTTTGTCTGGCAGAAGAGAGGGCTGAGTTAAGGTAGGAAAGGATAAACTTGAAGTGAACGAGGTTGGCATGGTGTTTAGACTTTCGCCAGCAGCGTTCGGCAGCTCAAGCATAAGAGCGAAGGAGGCGGACAGTGGCAGTGATCCAGGGCTGTGGGTTAGTGGTACGAGAGCGGCGAAGGGCAAGGGGAGCGAGTGGGTCTAGCTGAGTAGAAAGGGTAGAGTTGAGAGCAGTAATCTGATCATCAAGACTGGGTAGAGAGGAGAGGGCGGCGAGGTGGGGTGTGAGGCGCTCCGAAAGATGGGTGGGGTCCAGAGAGAGGAGATCTCTGTGAGGGAGTAATACGGATTTACAGGGGAAAGGAGTGTGAGGGAAGAGGCAGGTGAGAAGATTATGATCAGAGAGAGGGATTTCAGAGTTGGTGAGAGTGGACACAGTGCAGCGATAGGAGATGATGAGGTCAAAGGTATGACCAAGTTCGTGAGTGGGTGAGGTGGGGTGGAGGAAGAGGTTGGCAGCGTCAAGGAGAGATAGAAGGCGGGCGGCAGAGGAGTCGTCAGGGATATCCATGTGGATATTGAAGTCTCCAAGGATCAGAGTGGGCATGGAGAAGGAGAGAAGGAAGGTGAGGACCCTAGCAGCATCTAGGGTCTTTCTTGACTACCTCTTAGGGTGTGAGTCACGTGTGGGGCAGGTTAGCTTGATTGTCTTGTGTCTGCCCCAGGGTTTAGAGCATTCTTATTATAGGAACATAATCTCACAACAAGAACACTTCATTATAGAAAGATGAATGCTAATAAAGGAGCATGTTTGAAATTGGTAAAAATTGTCAACGGTGAGGGCAGAGTTGAATATGACATTATTATTGATCATATACTTGTCTTCTGTGTGTTCTTGGGCAAGTCACCTATCTTCTCTATTCCTCAGTTACCTCATCTGTAAAATGGGGATTAAGACTGTCAGCCCCAGGTGGGATATGAACGGAGTCCAAACTGATTAGCTTGTTTCTACCCTAGTGCATAGTTCAGTGCCTGACACACAGTGCTTAACAAATACCATTAAAAATACTGAAACATTAAAAATGAAGGATATTCAATGAAGTTGAAGTTGTTAATTCCTAGACAAGTGAAAATCAGTGACGTCAAGGGAAAAATGTACAGGTGATTGAGGGCTCTACAAGGATTTCTACAGATTCATGGGCTTGGTCTGGACAAATTATTAGGAGAGATATTAGATGTTGGAATGACAATCCATTTGGGTAAATAACAAAGAAGCAATCATTGTTATGTTCCAATCAATCAATCAATCAAATATATTTATCAGGCGTTAACTATGTGCAGAGTATTGTACTAGGAACTTGGAAGAAGAAAATATAAGAGAGTTGGTAGACATATTCCCTTTCCACACTGAGCTCATAGTCCAGAATCTATTCCTCCAGGTACCATTTGGAGCCACTGTGTGGGAGAGAACACCAAGTGTGAAAGACCACTGGCATTTGTCAACCTGGCTTTTTTGTCTAATTAATATAATAACTGTAAGGAAACTAAACAAATAACCACTTTTAAATGCAATCATCATCCATTTCTTTCTCAAATGATATTTTTGTTGCTGTATAATTAAATATTATAGTTTGTAAATGCTCATCATGTCAGCATTTAACTGGACATATATATTTCTATACTTTTCCAACAGAAATAAATACACAAACGCATTTGGCTAAATTATCCTGTGATCTTCTCCCACTCAGTGGTACAAAATTAAGCCTATTACAGCACGCAACACCTTCATAGGCTACTTGAATTTCTCCAATAAGCTTTGGACACCTTCTGGCCCCCCTTGATTATATGCTATTAGAAAGAAAATATTGTATCAGTCTACTTTCTAGATGAATATGTTCATATTAAGCCTTAATAAATTCCCAGTCTAGTCTAAACTGGTTGAATCAGATGTCTCCTTATCCGAGTCCACCAGATTCGAATTCCTGAAGAGCACGGGTGCTAAAGAATCGTCCCAATCATCACAAACATTTATGAAATTTAGAGGTACTGAATTAAGCATTGGGGATATTTTTTTATGGAAGAGAATAATAATAACAACCGTGGTATTTGTTAAGTTCTTACTATGTGCCAGGCACTGTATTAAGCACTGCCATGGATACAAGCAAATTAGGCTGGACACAGTCCCCTTCCCATGTGGGGTTCACAGTCTTCATCCTCATTGTGCAGATGAGGTAACTGAGGCACATAAAAGTGAAGTGACTTGCCCAAGGTCACAAAGCAGACAGTGACGGAGCCAGGATTAGAATCCATATCCTTCTAACTTCCAGGCCTGGGCTCTCCACTAGACTACACTATCAAGTGATTGCACAATTGACTGACATAGTCCCTGGCCCTAGTTTGGGGGAGGTGATAAGTATGGATCCTCTCAGGGTCACACCTGGAGAGTTTCCAGTATTCGACCAGTCTTGACTACCAGAGGGAGAGTCAAGCAAAGGCATACCCATTCCATTCCTAGCTTGGGCAGTGGATAGTGAGTGGAAGGCAATTTGCTACAAGTCAAAGCTTACCTGTGCTGGGCAGCAATGGCATGGGACAGAGTCAAGGGCAGAGACTCATTTAGTGTGTGGGAGGAGGCAATGGTAAACCACTTCCATATTTTTACCAAGGAAACTTTATGGATATGCTACCAGAACGATTGCAGATGGAAGTGGGTCCTTCTGGGAGAGTATATGGCATATACTATGGACATGACTCGACAGCATAAGACAGACAGAATAAGTATGGAGAAAATACATCAGTGACTCAGAAACACAGGCTAAAGTTAAATAGTATAACATTGGATGGAAAGAGGGAAAACTAACTGTTCAGTGACCAATGACCTTTATCGTGAAATGCCCCAATAGGAGGAGGGCTGAAGTGCATTTAGAGGAGTCTATTTAGCCACAGCAAGAGCTATGTTGACTCAACCACTTTACAGGTTGTTGTTGAATGATGCGCCTATCTTCACTGTCAAAATCTTTGGAGTCTTCACTTCAAAACCAGGGGCTGGGAATTTAGATGAAGGAAAGTGAATTGGGGAAATGCATTAGTGCATTTTTGTCAGAAAATAGGCAGGGCCAAGAGGGTCCTAGGCTGCCACAATGTGGAACTCAAACGTGTTCCCCCTCCCACCCCATCAGTCAGTCAGTCAATCACATTTATTGAACACTTGCTGTGTGCAAGTGGAGAGCACTGTACTAAGGACTTGAGAGGGTCCAATATAACAAGAACATTCCTTGCCCACAGCAAACCTACAGTCTAGAAGGGGAGACAGACATTAATATGAATAAATAAATTACAGATAGGTACATAAATGCTGTGGGGCTGGAAGGAGGGAATGAATAAAGAGAGCAAGTCAGGGTAATACAGAAGGGAGTCGAAGAAAAGGAAAAGAGGGTTAAGTCAGGGAAGAGATGTACCTTCAATAAGGCTTTGAAATGAGGGAGAGTAATTATCTATCAGATAAGAGGAGGGAGGATTTTATTTCCAGGCCAGAGGCAGGATGTGGGAGCAAGATAGATGAGACCGAGGTACAGTGAATAGCTTAGCATTAGAGGAGTGAACTCTAGCTGGGGGACCTCCACCACCACTACCACCACCTCCGGCGGTGGTGGGGACAGGGGAAGGAACAGGAGGAGGAAAGTGCTTAACTTTCTCAGAGGCAAATACCACAGTGAATGGAAAATTGGAGGCTTTTGATTCAGAATTAAGCATTCATAAACCCCATGTGTAGCATCAGCATGATGATACAACATATACAGCATGTTACAGCATATTGTAATGAGTAGGGAATTCAAAAGAAAATAAACTAATCAATCAAATTTATTGAATACTTACTGAGTGCAGAGCACTGTACTAAGGGCTTAGGGGAATACAATACAACAGATTTGGTATTCTCATTCCCAATCCACAATGAACTCACAGTCTAAAATGATGAAATAAAATAAAACTAAAACCCAAGAGTCTATTGCACCTAACATTTGAGGCAGTCTCAACTTTCAATGGCAAAGATATTTTTAGGCATATTAAAATGTAATAGAGAAGCAGAGTGGCTTAGTGGCAAGAGCACGGGTTTGGGAGTGAGCTGTCGTGGTTTTAATCCCGGCTATGGCACTTGTCTGCTGTGTGATCTTGGGCAAGTCACTTAACTTCTCTGTGCCTCAGTTACCTCACCTGTAAAATAGGGATTAAGACTCTGAGCCCAACGTGGGACAACCTGATTACCTTTTATCTACCCTAGCGCTTAGAACAGTGCTTGACATATAGTGAGTGCTTAACAAATACCTTCATCATTATTATTATTATTAATAAAGAGCCCTGAAATTGTTTGGAAAGTTCTTTTTAGCAGTTCATTCAAATCCTATTCGCTCTTTAGCTCCACAGTTAAAAGATCCATCTCTAAGTCCTAAAGACTTGTCCTCTTCTGAGTTTCCCTATCTCCCCTAACTCATGATTTGAGTGAGTGTTTGATGGATTAAAGAGAGGCGGGGTTGGGGGTGGGGGAAATCTTTCATTAACATTGCTTGAATGGTTAGTGAGGGGTTGGGGAGGGGGCTAGAGTGAAAACCACCTCATCTTCTGAGGGAAGGAAGAGGAGGACGGAGCAAATATGTGTGACCCACAAATCAAAAAGACAGTTTTTGTTCCTGTGCCAGTTGTATTTAGAAGGTTGACTCCATACCGTTCATTTGAAAATCAATCAATCAATCGTATTTATTGAGTGCTTACTGTGTGCAGAGCAGTGTACTAAGAGCTTGGGAAGTACAAGTTGGCAACATATAGAGACAGTCCCTACCCAACAGTGGGCTCACAGTCTAGAAGAGTGAAAAGGAGTCATTCCATTTGAAATGTGCTTAGTTCTCTCTGAAATTACTTATTGAGCATCGACTTAAATGTCCATCATGGTACTAGAAACCTGGGTATATACTCAGGAAATATGAAATTCAATTGTTTGAACAGAGTGAAAATGAAAATAAACTTGTGTGAATAATTACATCAAAAGCAAATAGATAATCCCTTAGATTAATGAAAGAGGGGCTCCTAAACCTACATACTGTTACTGCTGGTTTTTCTTGCCACTGTTAAAATTATTCAATGCTCTTTCAGCCTACCTAAAACTGATAACTAGGATCAGTATTAATGTCACTCTGCATCTTTCCATTTGACCGAAGTATAAGTTCTCCTACGCATAGAATTTAGCGATGTTATCTAATTAAGTTGTCATACCCAATGAGGTAAGAATTGGCTTATAATACCTTGTATTTTTTATATAGCAATTTTTTCCCAGGACATTTTCACATTACTTTTATTCCTAACCATTTCTATAAGGTGGAGTCAGATATTATTATTTCCATTTTATATATGAGGAAACCAAGGCATAGAGAGATTTAAGTGACTTACCCAAGGTCACTCAGCAGGTCAGAAACAGAGCTGGAGCTAGAAGCTGGTTCTTCATATTTCAGGATCTTTGTTTTTTTCCCGTTGCACCACACTGCCTCACATTTGAAAGTACTTGAACTAAACTGGAATAATGAGAATCCTTCCAGGCCCCCCCCCCCCTTTTTTTTTTTTTGCTTCTTCTGGCTCATATTTGATTAGAAAAGCCCTTTATTATTAAAAAATAATTCCAGATTAACTAGAAAGAAAAATAGTCTGACTATTCAGTCAAACTGAGTATGAAACAGGCACTTTTATAACCTTTTTCAATAGTCAGAGAATGAAAACCAAGAAATTATTTTTGTTTGGTGTAATATGTAAGGGGAATCGAGGCTCTACTGCCATTAGCAAGAAGAATAAAATAAAATAAACTGAAGATAGGTAGACAGATGGATAGAGCCTATCCAAACAACGTCAAAAACTGTTATTTCACATAAGAAAGAATGATATGACTAATGCATTTAGCATGTTATAAATAGTCAAAATGTGACTGTTTTCCCCATCCATCCCAGAAAGACAAAACTTTGTTCTGTAGTGATTAAAACTCTGCTTGTGGCATGGAATGAGATTGGAGGGGGAGGGACAGAGAGCCCTGGAAACAGAGGAATTCGATCTTGGGGGGTGCATGAACTACATATATAAGGCAATGATTGAAATCTTTTAAAAAATGACTTTTGCCTTTACGATTTTTCGAGTCACTAAAAGAAAACATATTTGTTTTTCAACTAGGAAAGAAACAACATTTAGAAGCAGAGTTCCTTTTGCCTTGGATGGTCATGGTATCAAGGTTACAGTTGAAACATAGTTTAATGCAATCACAGTTGTGAAGCCCTGATCTCTGCTAAGCTTTTTTTATGGATTAATAATTTTAACTATATAAAAATATATGCAGATGTCAAATAAACCAGCAAAGTCTAGAAGTTTGGATTTGTATGTGTTGGGGCGGGTGAAGTACAGAGTGTTCTTTAGTGGGAGACTTTCCAAAAAGAACTTTCCAGGAAGCTATTTGGATGCCCTGATTAACTCTGCTTCTGGTAAGTCTCACATTCAAAAGGCATGAAATTGATGTAAACAGAAATGAATTAATTTTGAAAATAGAAGAGACTTTAGGGTTTAAAGTGATATATCCCCTTAGCATCCCTAGATATTATTGATTTTGTCTTAATTTGATATGATTTCCCATTCTTGAATCATGGGAGGGAATTTTAATAATTCAGTGTCCCAACACTAATCAGATATCTCACCAGAAGGAATACTTTTTTAATTCACTTTTTCTTTTATGCACCAGAATCCTCAATGACTTTCATATCCAATATCAATACAAAAACCGCTTTCTTTATTCCTCCTTCAGCAGATTTCAGAAGTTGAGGAAAATGACTGAAGGGAATGGCGCATAAGAGATTCACTTCATTCTCGCAGGACTGATGGATTCTCCAGATCTGCAGCTGATTCACTTTATTGTATTTCTCTTCACGTATGCCATCATCCTGGTGGGATACCTGGGAATGATCGTGCTCATCGGGCTGCACTACCGACTTCACACCCCCATGTATTTCTTCCTCAGCAACCTGTCCTTCACCGACCTGAGTTATTCTTCAGTCATCATGCCCAGAATGAGAATGAATTTATTAACAGCCCAGAAGACCATTTCTTTCTTTGGATGCTTTGACTAGATGTACTTTTTCGTTGCTTTAGCTGGCGCTGAATGCTTTCTTTTAGCTGCGATGGCTTATGACCATTATGTAGCCATCTGTAGCCCACTGCTTTACATGGTTGTGGTATCATGGAGAGTTTATGTCTGGCTCCTGGCTGGGATGTATTTAGTCTCCACCATCAACCCTCTGGTACTGCATCAGCCTCCTCTCCGTTCTCCCATCCTCCTGTCTCACCCCACTTCAATCCATGCTTCATGTCGCTGCTCGAATCGTCTTTCTGCAGATACGCTCTGGGCATGTTACTTCCCTCCTCAAAAATCTCCAGTGGCTACCAATCAACCTATGCATCAAGCAAAAACTCCTCACCCTCGGCTTCAAGGCTCTCCATCGCCTCGCCCCCTCCTACCTCACCTCCCTTCTCTCCTTCTACAGCCCAGCCCGCACCCTCCACTCCCCTGCTGCTAATCACCTCACTGTGCCTCGTTCTCACCTGTCGCGCCATCGATCCCCAGCCCACGGCATCCCCCTGGCCTGGAATTCCCTCCCTCCACACATCTGCCAAGCTAGCTCTGTTCCTCCCTTCAAAGCCCTACTGAGAGCTCACGTCCTCCAGGAGGCCTTCCCAGACTGAGGCCCCTCTTTCCTCTCCTCCTCCTCCCCCTCCCCATCCCCCTGCCTTACCTCCTTCCCCTCCCCACAGCACCTGTATATATATATATATATATATATCATATATATATATATCATATAAATCATATATATATATATGCTTGTACGTATTTATTACTCTATTTATTTATTTATTTATTTTATTTGTAGATATTTATTCTATCAATTTTATTTTGTTAATATGTTTTGTTTTGTTGTCTGTCTCCCACTTCTAGACTGTGAGCCCACTGTTGGGTAGGGACCATCTCTATATGTTGCCAACTTGTGCTTCCCAAGCGCTTAGTACAGTGCTCTGCACATTGCAAGCGCTCAATAAATATGATTAAATGAATGAATGAATGAATGGTCATTATAGTTTTTATATCTGGATTACTGTTCAGCAAGTCTAATCTCATCCATAATTTCTTCTGTGATACTACTCCTATCTTATCTCTGTACCTGCAAGAACACACTTGAGACAGAAAGCTTCCATATATGTTTTAGGGGGTTCGACCCTCGTTCCATTACTGATCATTATTTTTGTCTCATAAGTCTCCATCCTCGCTGCCGTCTTGAAGATATATATGAAAGATTGTAGGAAAAAACCTCTCCCCACCCTACAGTACCCATTTGATGGGGGTTATGTATTCTATGGTGTGACAATGGTCTTTATTATTTATAAGCCAAATAAATTCACTACTCATTTGGTTAGGGAACCATAAGTGACCTCTGTGTTCTTCTACACCATTGTGGTCCCCTGTTGAACCCCCTTATCTACAGTTTGAGAAATAAAGAAATGAAAAGTGCCTTCGAACGAGTGATATATAGGAAAATAGTTCAACAGGAAAGGTAATACTCAAATCAACATTAAGAAAATACTAGCGATGCCAATCAATCAAGTCACTGAGAGTTGTCAGCAAGCTCTTTTTTCTCTATTCTAGATTTTTTTTAATGTCCAACTTATTCATGGTTGTGTAGGATTCTCTATCTTTTTACTAGGGTGACATTCTGTTTATTGCCAATGTTCATTCCTTTAATTTGATAGCTAGGAAACTGAAAAACCTGAAATTCAATCTTTAATCAATCATGTGACCTCTTTAAGATGGACACCATATTGTTCTAGACAATGGGGAAGTTAAAAGGAAGATGCAAGATATGGTCTGTACGTTCAGGCAACAAAAAGCTTTCACTTTTACTTAATAGCAACTAAATTTTCACCTCAACCCAGAGAACAGTTCAACAGGTAAAGTCTCAGGGATCTGGAAGGGTTCTATGTCTCCTTTCTCTATTAGGATTTTGGGAAATGTAGCTTAATTCCTGGAAGAAGTGACAGCTCGTAACTTTTTCAGTGGACTAAATTCCAGGTGGCTTTATCCTTGTAGGTAAGGATCACATCTAGCAACTCTACCATATTATATGTTGCCAAGTATTTCATATCGTGTTCTGCACACAGTAAGCACTCAAGAAGAAACTCTGATGGATTGATAATAAAGTGATTCACGTGCTCAGAATATGAATGGTGTTTTAAAATGCTAAATCATGGGATTAATGTTCTGAGGAATCAATCAATGGCATTTATTCAGCACTTACTATGTGCACAGCACTGTATTAATGCTTGGAGTTGGCAGACACATTGCCCTGCCCAAGAGTTTACAGTCTAGAGGGATAAAGGGGGAGAAGGCATCGCCAAATTCAGGGGAGATTAAAGATTCAGAAGTTAAACGATTCAGATGGTTACAAATTGTTTGCAGATCAAAAGAGAAGCAGCATATTGTAGTGGATAGAGTATCGAGTCT